>NW_005872094.1:58163-112049 GCF_000147115.1 Myotis lucifugus
CTGCTGAGAGCCGCTGCCCTCTCTAATCAGGGTGAGTTCTCTATCCTTCCTTTATTATTTTTATTTTTTTAAAAAAGAATTTCATTATATATATATATATATATATATATATATATATATATATATATATATATATAATTGGTTTCAGAGAGAGAGGAAGAGAGAGAGAGAAAAATCAATGATGAGAATTATTGATTGACTGCCTCCTGCACACCCATCCTGGGGATTGAGCCCACAACAGGGGCATGTGCCTTGACCTGGAATCAAACCATGACCATCTGGCTCATAGATCGATGCTCAACTACTGAGCCAGGTGGACCAGGCTTAGGTGCAGTAAAACTGCTTATATAAATAAAGGAATGTTATTGCTGGTTTAGTTTACTCCAAGGTATTCTTTGAAACTATTGGGAAATTTGGCAAGAATTTAAACTAAAATTTGAAAATTAACTTCTAAGACCTAGTGGAACTCATTTTGTCTTTCAATACTCTCCTGGGGATATGCTTACTCATTAGAGAGAGAGAGGGAGAGAGAGCGGGGGAGGAGAGAGAAATGTTGATGTTAGAGAAAAGTATCAATTGGTTGCCTCTCATAGGCACTCCCATTGGGAACTGAACACCCAACCTAGGCATGAAACCTGACTGGGAATTGAACTCAGAGCCTTTCAGTGTGTAGAGCGGTGCTCCAACCAACTGAGCGACGCTGGCCAGGTCATGGAACCAAGTTTTAGGATAGAAAACCTTGGATTACTCCTTAAATTTCTGCATATCTGAGATCCAAAATACAGCTAAGTCAATGGGAGTTCATGGAACACCTTGATGACTTTGAGTGGATTAAATGAGATACAATGTCTGCAACATGCTCATCACTGTGCTAAGCTGGCACTCACTCTATTGTGGTTTCAGTCGGCCTCATCCTGTTTTCTGTGTCATTGTTATGAATTTTCCTTAAAACAGCTCTAGGTTCATAAATTTTGCATCATTTCTCTGAAACGTTGACCCTGAATATTGGGAGCAGAGAGTGGAAAATTTTAGCATCCAGTTACTATCTCATTAACATAAATTCAACAGTTATTGAAATCTTGATTGGCATAATGATAAAAGAAGTAATTTTCAATATATCAAGATTCTTTCAATTATAAGTAATTTGCTGTGTTCTCAGGTCAGATCACGACATCTATAAATTTGTTTCCAGTTTAGATCACAGTTCGTTTGACATCATTTTAAATCTCATCATGCCTCCCACAAATGAAGCATGTTAGTTAAGTTTATGGGATAGATTTTACAAGAGGAATTGATTGAGGTAGTCGTGAAAAAAACAGATTTAGGTGTGATTTCTTTTCATTTTTGTACTTTTGTTAGGGGCAGGAATAGAATATGGGGACTAGCTATAATAATAAGAAATATTAATCTGGCTCTGTTAACTGTGATTGTTACGTTCTGATTAGAGAAAGCACATTCTAATCTGTTTGAGAGTTGTACGCCCTGGGGCATGGGAGCTAACATGGGAATCCAGCCATCCTCCTTTCCCCAGAACAGCCTAGATTAACAACCTGGTTGCCTTTAAGCTGGTCCCTGAGGCACCAGCCCCTTACGAACCCCCAACCCGCATTGCCTATAACCTGTAACCACTGTACCTTGCCTACTTCCCCATGCGTGTAATTTCTACTTTCCCATGGAGTCTGTATCATTCTACCCAAGAGAAGCAGCTGACTTATGGGGTGAGTAGAGCAGATGTTTGTGGATGACCTGCTGCTCTCCCATTCTGCCCACATTAATGGAATAAACACCATATATGAGTCAACCCAGTCTCTGCTACATTCGTTCAAGTATTAACCAGCAGCCTGGGCCCATTCGGTTGTCTGGTTTCACTTTAAGCAATTTTATAGCAGTTAGTGAAGCTAGGTAATTAACAGAAATGATAATCAATACTCCCCCATCATAAGTCCAAAGATTTCATCTACTTAAAACAATTTACATTTATTTTAAATTAAGAATGAATTTTTAATTAACAACAAGTAAAATCATTACTAGTTTAGAAATAATTAAAACGCTATTAGCTCATTTATTTACAGCCTAAATATTTTTTTACTATTAAATCTTTATTATTCAGATTATCACAGTTGTTCCTCTTGCCCCCCCCATAGCTCCCCTCCACCCTTCCCACCCCACCCTCTGCCCTTATCCCTGCCACCCACTGTCCTCATCCATAGGTGTACAATTTTTCCAGTCTCTTCCCACACCCACACACCCCTTTCCCCCCTGAGAGTAGTCAGTCCACTCCCTTTCTATGCCCCTGATTCTATTATATTCACCAGTTTATTCTGTTCATCAGATTGTTTATTTGCTTGATTTTTAGATTCACTTGTTGATAGATATGTATTTGTTGTTCATAATTTGTATCTTTACTTTTTTATTCTTCTTTCTCTTCTTAAAGGATACCTTTCAGCATTTCATATAATACTGGTTTGGTGGTGATGAACTCCTTTAGCTTTTGCTTACCTGTGAAGCTCTTTATCTGACCTTCAATTCTGAATGATAGCTTTGATGGGTAAAGTAATCCAAGTTGTAGGTTCTTGCTATTCATCACTTTGAATATTTCTTGCCACTCCCTTCTGCCCTGCATAGTTTCTGTTGAGAAACAGCTGACAGTCAAATGGGTACTCACTTGTAGGTAACTGATTGTTTTTTTCTTGCTGCTTTTAAGATTTTCTCTTTGTATTTTGCTCTTGGCCTTTTAATTATGATGTGTCTTGGTGTGGTCCTCTTTGGATCCCTTTTGTTTTGGGTTCTGTGCGCTTCCTGGACTTGGAAGTCTATTTCTTTCACCAGGTAGGGGAAGTTTTCTGTCATGATTTCTTCAAATAGGTTTTCAATATCTTGCTCTCTCTCTTCTTCTGGCACCCCCATAATTCAGATGTTGGTACACTTGAAGTTGTCCTAGAGGCTCCTTACACTATCTTCATATTTTTGGATTCTTTTCTTCTTTTTGTGTTTCTGGTTGGGTGATTTTTGCTTCTTTATACTTCAAATCTTTGACTTGATTCTTGTGATCCTCTAGTCTGCTGTTGGAACTCTGCATAATATCCTTTATTTCAGTCAGTGTATGCTTAATTTCTAGTTGGTCCTTTTTCATAACCTCGAGGGTCTCACTAAATTAATCAGCGGTCTCACTAGATTTCTCGAGGGTCTAACTAAATTTATCAGTGGTTTCTAGAAAGTTCTTGAAAAACCTTGACAGTGTGATTTTTGAACTATATATCCAGTAGTTTGCTTTCCTCCATTTCTGTAATTTGTTACTTGTTTCTTTGTCTCCGCATTTTTTATGCTTCCCTGTGTTGATAGAGTAACTTTCTGTGTTAGGTGTCTTGTAGGGACCAGTGGCTCAGCCTCCCCAATTACCTGAGGTGGACACTTTTGGTGCACCCCTTTGTGGGCTTTGTGCACAGTCTTGTAGTTAAGTCTTGATTGTTGTAGGTATCACTGGGAGGAATTGACCTCGAGGCCAATTGGCTGTGAGAATCAGCTGTGTCTGCAGTGGGAGAACTTCTGAGCTGGAGATACTCTTCTGGGGAAAGACTTGCTTCAGTGGGACTTTGGTGCTCACTGAGTCTGCCCCCTGAGTGTGTCCCTTATGGATCTGAGTAGTTGTAATCTGGATGTTCCCACTCTGACCCCTGGGGACACTGGCTGTTGAATCTCTAAGGTGCTGCTAATTTAGTCTCTGCCTGAGGCTACACAGCAGGAGAGATTCCTCTTCTTTGTTTGTGGTTTGGAGGTGCCCAGATGAGGGCCAGCTGTGAAGCAATGGAAGCTGCCCTGGGGCCTTGGACCTTCTTTTTGAAGTTCTGGGTATCTCTGATTCAGCTGCAGTTTGCTGGGTAATGTTCAGATTTCAAAGCGCCAGGCCTTTCATATGCAAAGCCTCTGTGCACAGCTTGGGTGGGGTGGGGTCTCAGGGGATCAACAGGGTGGAGCAAGCAGCTATGGCTTCTCCCCAGTCCCACCCTATGAGGCCCGCATCCCAGGGTCCCTTTAATCACTGCAAGCACCTCTAAGAGAAAGCCACCCTCGAGTTCTGCCTGATTCAAGTCAGTCCAGTTTTTCCCCGTATGAGTCTGGGTCCCCAAAGATTCACCTGGAACTGGAGTTCAGAGCAGTCCAGAGCTTGAGACTCCCTCCCGATTGAAAAAGACAACCGTGTCCTCAGCTGCCAGCCCTCTCCATGTGCGCCACTCCTCAGTTGCCAGCCCTTTTGACTTGTGCCTCCGTACCTCTGCACTTTACTTCCGCACCTCCTCTGAGTCTCAGTGCTTGTCTCTTTCCTTCTAGTTGGAGAATTTCCACTCAGCCAGCCTTCCTGTAGTTCTGGATGATGTCCGTTTTGTCTCTTAGTTGTATTTTTAAAGTGGTTGTGTGAGGCAGCAATTTCCAGTGTTTACCTATGCCACCATTTTGGTTTCCCCAGACAGCCTAACTGTTTAAATTCTGTTCAGAGGATACCTGCATATTTGCTCTCTAAATGTCTTTCTTGCAGGTGCTAATTTAAGACTCCTTGCACAGAAATCTATGTACAATATCTTTTTGTTAAAATAATTTCCAATCAGGCTGTTGTGGCTCAGTGATTGAGCGTCAAACTATGAACCAGGAAATCACTGTTCCGTACCCGATCAGGCACATGTCCAGGTTGGGGGCTTGACCCCCATTATGGGGCATGCAGAAGGCAGCCTATCAATGATTGTCTCTCATCATTGATGTTTCTATACCTCCCTCCTTCTTCTTTTCCCTCTGAACTTAATAAAAATATATATTTTAACATTAAGTAAATAACGTATTTTCCAAACACACAGCTTTACTTTGTTCATTTTTCTTATAAACTACACATTAGTGAATCATTTGTGAAATTGTTTCTTAGGCAATTGGCTGGGAGCTGAGCTCTCTAGATAAGACTCCACAAAATAAAATGAATGTGTTGTTACCTAAAAGGAACAGATTGATTTTAATAATTCAGCTGAGGGGAAAACAATAATTATTAGAAATGTGGTAGACAAAGTTAGAATGAAGTAGTTAATTTCCATTTATTATCTACTTTTTGTTTCTTTATATTTTCTTTACCCAGATAGGTTTTAAGTTTCATAGGGAGAGTGTCCTAATATTTGTGTATTTCAAAGCAGTTAACATTGGGCATGAGCTGCTTGCAGAGCAGTTTAGAATGCGGCCCATAGGGCAGTTTGAAATGGGTGGCATGGAAACAGTGGAATGTGAAGTGCAGAGTCGTTGGACGTGGAGTTGGTGGTGTGGAGTCGGCTGAGTGCAGTCAGTGTGTGAAGAGTCGGTGTGTGAAGAGTTGGTGGACGTAGATTCGGTGGACATAGAGTCGGTGAACTTAGAGTCGGTGAACTTAGAGTCGGTGAGAGCAGAATCGGTGAGTGCAGAGCCTCTTCATGTGTAAGAAGTGACTGTCCCTGCCTCCCGCTCAGGGCTGTTGAGGAGAGTGAATGTTTCAAGGACAGAGGGCGCCTAGTGCAGGGCTCTGGATGGGCAGAGAGACAGTGCCCAGGTGAATCCATAGTCTGTGAGCAAACCCTTCCGGCTGCCAGGCTTTGATCAAAACTATGTCCACTGATGGGAGGTCCATGGCTTCCCTTCTACCAAGAATCTTGGGTTCAGGCTCTTAGGGGAAAATGGACAGAAGATGGAAAGGCAGCAGTTACCACCTCCTCCCAGTCATTAGAAACCCTGAATGGAGAAAACTGCCACCGAGAGAAATGGTCACATCCCTTGGATGCGTGTTCCCACACTGTGAAGGCATTCAGGGGAGACTCAGACCCCTAAGACACCCCGTGGTTCTGGGAGGGATCTGGGGAGGGAGCAGAGATGAGGGGAAAGAGCCAAATGGCTCCCCCATGTGTGCTGGGCACTGGGACAGGAGTAAGTCCAGCAGACTCCTCCCGTGAGGGGACCTGCGAGGGACCAGCCATGGCGTCCCACACCCAACATGTGCCTGACACCCAGAGGCCCATAGTATTATTTGTTGTGTCTGAGCCCTCATTTCCAGGAAACTGCCGATAGCTGTTGGTTTTCCAAGAGGACATGTGGAAACTGTTCAGATAGGAACTGTGTTGAATAAAAGCTTGCCCGAATAGCTATTTATTTCCAGCCCCAGATCAGTGGAGTGACAGTGGAAATGAGAGGCCTAGACTCAGCACTTAAACCCTGGACAGACTCTTAGCCCACCCCTTCCTTATTATGGAAATGGGCTCAGCGAAATCTCATGCCTATCAGTAGCTGTACATGTCAGGCCCTCTTGTACCACATGTACAACAGATTGGGGCACTGTTAGGTTTATGTGGTGCCCTTCTCTGACTTTCTGCTACTGGTTTGTTGCTTTTGCCGACATAGTGACCTGCTGATGGTGAAGAGTTTCTTATTAAGCTCAGTGGCTTGACTGGACTGGGCAACATTTAAGGTCTTCAAAACAGACCAGGCCTTCCTGGCCAGGGCTGATGCCCAGGTTGGAGGAACCTTACCCAGGGGTTGCCTGTGAGAGACAGCCGATCAATGATTCTCTCTCATCATTCATGTTTCTATCTCTCCCTCTCCCTTCCTCTCTGTGATATATATATATATATATATATATATATATATATATATATATTCAAAATACATTTTATTTATAAAATGTGTGTGTGTGTGTGTGTGTGTGTGTGTGTGTGTGTGTGTGAGTGAATGTTTGTGTGTGTGTGTGTGTGTGTGAGTGAATGTTTAAAAAAACCTCAAAACCAGATAGGGCCTGACTGCTGTGTTGCTTTTCTGTAAGGATGGATGTAGGTGGGTGACTATTGCAAAAAGGGTCTCTACTAGTGTTTAACATGTGGGTTGCGCTGTGATTTGGAAGTCCCTAAAACCTTTCCAAGACATGTTAAACCTGCTAAGGAGCCACAGAACTGCCCATCATCATATTCCTTGCTTTAAAGCCCAGTGCTGTACGCCCCTTTGTTCAGACACCACTGAGAGACATTGGGTGTCTTCATCACCTAGGCCACTGGGTCAGCATGTCTGTTAGTGGCTGTAGGTCTCCCAGCTGGGCTCTGTGTTGGAGTCACTTCTGTGCAGCTGTGTTTTTGGAATTGAGAAGGTGTATGGAGGCCCTTCATTCTGGGGGAATGAGGATAGATGCATGGGGGTGGGGCCTGTCCAGAGGGTGCCCCGGGGTACATCCTCACCCCACCCCTCTTCCTGCACTAGGATCGTGGACACATCCCCCAGCGATTCCTTGAGGAGCTGTTGGGGGACAGCATGTCCCTCGAGGCTGAACAGGTCCAGAGGATGAACCAGCCTGCCCACCTGAGCTGGGAGATGGAGCAGCTGCCAGAAGGTAGGTAGCAGCCCCTGGTGCCTGGGAGTCAGCTGGATGTGGCTTCCTCATCCAGGGAGCTGAGCCCTTGCCTCTCAATCTCATTGTCAGCTCATCCTCACCCCAAGGGAATAACATTTTATTTAAAAGCCATTTGGAACTGTGTCATTGCAATTCTCCCCAAGGAGAACATGAAGGGTCTGGCAGCCTTGACGTGAGGATATGAAGTACAAAGTAACAGATTTCTCAGCTCCCATGTGGACAGTCCCAGGAGCTTCCAGATGACAGCACGCTGGCACCCTTAGGATGTCTTCGATCTGTCTGTGGGGGATTAAAAGCTCTGGATGGCAGGAGACTTCCCCAGTGGTTACTAACCTCCAGTATAACTGACCCTGGGCATGATTTACTCCATTTATTTCATAATTGGGCAGATGGGTGCAGTCTGTACTCTGCCCCCTCTGGGCAGGGGCTGCTACATGTTGGCTTCTCAGGGGAGCCAGGCCTCTTCCCATCCCTCTTGTGTTTGCCCCCTCACAGCCCCTTAGGAGGTGTGGGGTTGGCCAGGGGAAAGTGGTCTGGGGCAGGCAGTGCACCAAGCAAACAAGTAGCCAATTCCTGTGCTGAAGAACATCACATGTGCACCTGAGGTTTCAGGTGAAGGTGTGCTTAGATCTCTGCAGAGCTCAGGAGGGCCTTGGGCATGTTGGGGCGGGGGAAAGGTGCTGCTTTTCCAATATTGAGCAACATTCCTAAGCATCATGGAGAGGCTGTTGAAAGAACCTGGATATTCCTTCTCTTCAAGGGTTCCCATCAGTTCCAAACCTAAAATCAGTTCATTGAACTGTGAATCTGTGTGAGAAGCCAGTTTTTTTTCAGTGGTTTGTTATCTCGGCACTCCTGGGACCAAGTGTGGGCCAAACAGGGATCCCTGTTCTAGGACTTCAGGTTCCTGGGGAGGACCACTGCCAAGTGCTCAGGTTCATGGGGAGGACCACTGCCCCCTGGTGGAAGGCAGGAGTGGGGCCGGGTGGCAGGGATCTCTCAGACCTCATGTTTCTCTTAGAGACCAGGGAGGTTGGTGGGTTGGGAAGTCTCCCTGATTCAGGCCCTCTGTGTAGTTTGTGAACCCTTTGAGGTCAGTGCCCTTGAATACTTCTTGGTGTTCACACTTCAGCTCCTTAGCTAGCAGGAGCCTTACCAGTGGGGACTAGCAGGAGCCTTACCAGTGGGGACTAACTCCAGTACAACTGACATTCATAAAGAAAGTGTGAATGTACTTTTGCGAGGATGGTGTGGTGGCATCTTGAGTCAGAAAGGCCTGGCTTCAAGTTCTGGCTCCTCCAACTGTTAGCCAGGTGACCTCTTTTGAACCTCAGTTTTCTTATCTGCAAAATGGGGTAATGAAGCTGCCTCACAGGATTGCTATGTGTACCTCCTGAGAAGAGACAGTGAAGCCTTACGCTGTGCCTGGCCACCAGGGCACCAATAAAGATGGCTGTCCTCAACACCCTTGTTGAATTAAAAGACCCCCTTTGATCTGCTTCTTGGGGTGTATGTGAACACAGTACACAGTAGACAACCATTGTTTTTTCCCCATAAAATGGTGTGTCAACATAAGAGCCTCTGAGGGGCTGGACTTTAGGGGAGAAGAAATGAGGCTGGTCATCAGCTCCACTGCAGCACTTGGCGATTCTTCACAATCATTTCCCAGGAGCACAGAACCACAGGGTGAGGCACTGAGTGAGTCAGGAGGTGGGCTGGGTGAGTTGCAGGACAGTGGAGATGCATCTAATGGCTCAAAACTATACACTGAAAAATAGTTAAAATGGTAAACCCAGTGTTGTACATTTATTTCACCCCAATCTTCATAACATGCATTTTTATAGATTTCAGAGAGGAAGGCAGAAGGAGAGAGAGAGAGAAATATCAAAGATGAAAGAGAATTGTTGATTGTCTGCCTCCTGCCTGCCCCATGCAAGGCATGGAGCATACAAACTGGGCATATACCCTGACCTGAAATCGAACCATTACCTCATGGTTCATAGGTTGGCACTCTATCGCTAATCCACACTGGGCTCATCCCGATTCATAAAACTGTTATTTTTAAAGCGAATGCGCAAAGGTGCCATTGAATGAGCACAGGTTGTGACTTAGTGGAGTATTCCGCTGTTAGTGTCATTGGTAGCCTTGTAAGGATGAAGCCCTGGCGTGCTTCCATGTGTTGACAGCATGTGTGTTTGTCTGTGGGGTGCGCTGAGCTGGAGTTGGGCCACAAAAGTTCATCTGCACCACTGCTGAGTTGACTGCTGCTTGGGGTCTTCAGTCTGTTCTGGCTTCTTGGGTCTGTGCTGCTCTCCTTGGTGGGAGCTGATCACATCCACCTTCATGTGCTGGGGTGAAAGCCGGCGTCCACTCTAGGTCCTTCCAGCCCCGAGGGGGTGAATAGGAAGCAGATGGGGTGCAGCCATAGGAGCAGAGCAGTGTCAGTAGGGTCCCGGGTTTGAGGATGTGGCCCTGGAGGGACAGGTGAGGGAGCACCCTGACCCCTCACACATTCATTTACCTAAAATCACGTACCTGTGTGTGGCAGAAAGGGGCTGAGAACTCCCGTTCTTCCCAGGTCTGTGCTCCTCTTTCTGTTCTGTGTTCAAGCTGTGTAAAAGGAAAGGAGGAAATCTGCCTTCTTCTGTCCTTACCTTATGTTTTGATCTCACTTAGACTTTTTCAAGCCATTTAGATGTACTGTATAATTATTTTTTCAATGCTATTGTAAAAGTACAAAATGAAATCTCCATCTGAAGGCCCTGCCCAGGGATGGTAAGTACTGGACATACTTGCCTCAGAGCCTGTACCACCTGCAGACATACTGGTCAATTATCACAGCACCCACACCCTGAGCTGAGCCACCCAGACCCCCATCACTCTGAGAGCTGGCCCAGAAAACTCCATCTCTTTGCCATCTCTGTTACTCTCTGAAATCCATGACTTGATGGCCAGGTTAGAACTTGGTAAATAGCGGTTCCAGCAGTTGTACCAAGTTGAGGTTTTGCATTGGCCTCTCCACCATCACATTCTTTCTTTTTAAGCTCTGGGTTGCTTCCTTACCAGGCCCCAGCTGAGCCAGCAGAGGGGCCATAATGGCCTGAGGAACACTCAGGTGCCTACAGCAACAGCAGCCTGTGAAAAATTGAGGGGACCCAGCCAACCGTCCCAGGTCCCTCCAATCTACGGCCCAGGGTGGTGGTTGTCTTGGGGCCGGGGGCAGAGAGTGGAAGCCCAGGCCATGCAATGTGGGCTCTGACTCAACTTTACTCTTTAGCCTCCAACCGTAACCTAGAAAACCAGACCCTCCAGGGCGTGGTCCAGGAGATGCGGGGTGCCGGCAGGACAGCAGCCTGAGGTGCACGGAGCTTCAGGAGGAGAACCAGCAGCTCCAGAAGCAGGTATCGGTGGGTGGTGTACAGAACATACGTGCAAGCAGGTGGTTAGGTGGTGCACCCAGGTGTTGGTGTGGATGTGAAACTGGGAGAAATGCAGAATGCAGGGCAGCACCAGTTATGGTAGCGGGACACGAGTCCTCATGGAACAGAGTCCGAGGCAGCATGACATGTCGGTGCAGCAGAGTGAGTGGAAACTATGGACGTGTCTGTGCCCCATTGCCTTCATCTTTATCTGTGAAATTGGGTTAATGATGTGCCCCCTGTAGGTGTTCTGAGGATCATATGAGTTAGCGAAGGTAAATGGTCTGAGCACATAGTGTTTACTGAAAGAAAAGCAGCGCCCTGTTAGAAAGCACAGGGCGGGCCTGAGAGGGAAGCAGTCATGGAAGCCACGCACATGTGTATAGGACCATGGATGGACCGCTTCACAGCTGGGTCTTTGTCTCTCCAGAAAGAACAGTTGGAGATGGAACTCCTGAAGGAGAAGAACAGCAGCCAGGAGTGGGAGACCCTCACTGAGGAGCTCGTTAAAGCCCTAGAGCAGCTGCTCAATGAAGTTGACACCCTGAAGGTGGACAGAGCCATTCAGGTAGGCCCCCCAGAGCTTGTGCCTCCACTGGTGCCCCTGCCTGCAATGGGGAGTGTCCAGGATCACAGCCCTGTCCTGGTCATTGATAAGTGATTCCTGGGTGACCAGTTTCCTCGCTCAGCTGCAGCTCAGAGAAGCAATCCTCAGCACAGCAGCAGGATGAGGACAGGTATCTCTGCCCAGGAACACTGGCCATCTTGTTTTTTATTGACAGGACTTGGGGGAGGAGAGGGGTTGTGCTTCTGGCTTTGCGCCTGGAGGCCAGGGATGCTGCTCCATGTCCTGCAGCCCCCAGGACAGCCCCGCAGGACAAAGAATGATCCTGCTCCATTGTCCAAGGTCACCCTGAGAACCCTGGCAAAACTCCAGGGTGGATTTGCCTGGCACTACCACAAGTCCCAGGGAAAGCAGCCCAGCACTGGGGCAGTGGCTCATTGATTCCACCCAGGGACGAGGCTACCCCCTCTGTCAGCCTTGGCAGTGGCTGTTGTACCTCCCCAAGAAGTGGGCAGGAAGGTTCATCCTTGAGAAAAAGCCTGTTAAAGTGTTCCATGAGGTAAGAGGTTTAGGGCTTGCTTTAGAGTAAAGTTCACTCTGTGAAACAGACTTTCACAGGGGCTGGGTCTTTGGCTCTGCAGATGGAAAAGTGGGAGATGCTACTCCACAAAGAAAAAGAAAAGACCCAGAAGATGGAGACCATCAATAAAGTACAGTACCGGGCCCTCCTGGATGAACACAGCCGCTACAAGACCCTGCTGCATCGTTCCCTAGAAATGGAGAGCAAGGCGTTCAGGCGTAGGTGGGTGCCGTCAACTGTCAGGGTGACTAGCGAGCTCTCCAGGCTCCTGTCCCCCTTTGCTCTGGTCCCTCATAGTTCCTCTGGATCTGCTGCTTCACAGGGAAGAGAAGTGAATGGAACTCCCCCCTATGCGATGTGGGGTGGGTGCAGCTGGAGGCTGAGGGGCAGGGGGGTCCCCCAGGGGAGGATGGTGTGCCCACCTGATCCCGGCTCAGGGAAACGATGTGTCAGCATTGGGGTCACTGCTCCCCTGCCCCCTCTTCCTCTTCTCTCCCAACCAAGAACAAGGAGGGGGCGCTCACCACAGCTTCCGAGCTTCCGATGTACAGGGATGTGCCTCACCAGCTTCCAGGCCTCTTCTCTTTCAAAGTCTCAAAGTCTGGGCTTCTGTGTGTGTTTTTTTAACTTTTAAATTTGGAAACTTTTGAATATATGGGAATGTGCAGAATTGTATAGTGTGATTCCCAGGTACTCATCCACGACATCAGTACTTCGATACTGTGCCCATCTCATGTCACCTTTACCTCTGACTCTCCACCTCCATACTCCTTTTTTTAAGGTAAAATTGATGTCCATTGACATGCACAAATCTCAACTTTGAGCTTCTGCCAGATCAGGGCTTTGTGTGCGTGCAGTCAACCAACGTCGCAGAGCTCCTGCTCCAGCAGATCCCAGATTGCTCCGGGTCCTGGGGCAGGTGCAGTGGCATACAGAGCTTGGGGGAGGTCTGATGTACACAGGATACCAAATGAGGAGAGAGGGGGAGAGATGTGGCTAAAGAGAGACTCTCCCACACTTGGGGCAGCACAGGAGAGAGCTGTTGTCCACTTCCTATGCTTGTGAGACACCCCTGCTCACAGCATTTCCTTTGAATCCTCCTCAAAGACACTGAGCAAACGTGGGGTCTTCAGTAGTGTAAGCAGCTGAGGTGCAGGGAGTTTCTATCACAGGGAGCCTGCTGAGGGTGCCTGCTGCTGCCGTGAGTGTGGGGGCCATGACATTCATTTATTCACTAACCCAGTGCTTCCTGTAGACTCCACAGGGCTTTCCACCCCCTTTATCCTCCAAGTGCTCCATCTTCTGCGGGTGCCAAGACGTCTGCTCCTACCGGACTCTGTTCCTTCCAGCCAGAATGAGCATCATCTGCTTTTTGGCATCCCCCTCTCTGCCTCCTCCTGCACCCACCCCAAACTCCCGTGATGCTTAGTGAGCTTCTGTGGGGCGTGTGGTGCTAACCCTGTGGGAATGCTCCTAGCTGACTAATGAGGGGAGACTTGTGTGGTGCCCACCCCTCACCAGTTGCCTTCAAGCCCGATGATGTGGTTATAACAGTGTCATTATATTCTTTTTTCCCTCTTTTTTTATTATTAAATCTTTATTGTTCAGATTATTGCATTTCTTCCTCTTCCCCCCATAGCTCCCCTCCACCCAGTTCCCCCCCTACCCTCCACACTCACTCCTCACCCACTGTCCTCATTCATAGATGCGCAATTTTTGTCTAGTTTTTTCCCGCATCCCCCACACCATTTCCCCCCAAGAATAGTCAGTCCATTCCTTTTCTATGTCCTTGATTCTATTAGAATCACCAGTTCATTCTGTTCATCGGATTATTTATTCACTTGATTTTTAGGTTCACTTGTTGATAGATGTGTATTTGTTGTTCATAATTTGTATCTTTACCTTTTTCTTCTTCTTCCTCTTCTTAAAGGATACCTTTCAGCATTTCATATAATACTGGTTTGGTGGTGAACTCCTTTAGCTTTTTCTTATCTGTGAAGCTCTTTATCTGACCTTCAATTCTGAATGATAGCTTAGTGGATAAAGTAATCTTGGTTATAGGTTCTTGGCATTCATCACTTTGAATATTTCTTGCCACTCCCTTCTGGCCTACAAAGTTTCTGTTGAGAAATCAGCTGACAGTTGTATGGGTACTCCCTTGTAGGTAACTGACTTTGTTTCTCTTGCTGCTTTTAAGAGTCTCTCTGTCTTTTGCTCTTGGCCTTTTAATTATGATGTGTCTTGGTGTGGTCCTCTTTGGATTCCTTTTGTTTAGGGTTCTATGCGCTTCCTGGACTTGGAAGTCTATTTCTTTCACCAGGTAGGGGAAGTTTTCTGTCATAATTTCTTCAAATAGGTTTTCAATATCTTGCTCTCTCTCTTCTTCTGGCACCCCTATAATTCGGATGTTGGTATGCTTGAAGCTGTCCTAGAGGCTCCTTACACCACCTTCTTATTTTTGGATTCTTTTTTCATTTTGCTTTTCCAGTTGGGTGTTTTTTACTTCTTCATATTTCAAATCTTTGACTTGATTCTTGTGATCCTGTGGTCTGCTGTTGGGAGTCGGTACAATATTCTTTATTTCAGTCAGTGTATGCTTAATTTCTAGTTGGTCCTTTATCACAACATCGAGGGTCTTGCTAGATTTCTTGAGGATCTCACTACATTTATAGGCGTTCTCACCAGTCTTTTCGAGGGTCTTACTAAATTTATCGGCGGCTTCTAGACAGTTCTTGAAAAACCTTAAAAGTGTGGTTTTGAACTCTAAAGCCGGCAGTTTGCTTTCCTCCATTTCTGCCATTTGTATCCTGTTTCTTTGTCTCCGCATTTTTTATGCTTCCTTGTGTTGATAAAGTGGTTTTCTGTGCTAAGTGTCCTCTAGGGCCCAGTGCAGCCATGGGCAAACTACGGTCTGAGGGCTGGATATGGCCCGTTTGAAATGAATAAAACTAAAAAAAAAAAAAAGACCATACCCTTTTATGTAATGATATTTACGTTGAATTTATATTAGTTCACACGAACACTCCATCCATGCTTTTGTTCCAGCCCTCTGGTCCAGTTTAAGAACCCATTGTGGCCCTGGAGTCAAAAAGTTTGCCCACCCCTGGCCCAGTGGTTCAGCCTCCCCAATTACTTGAGGAGGACACTCTTGGTGCACCCCCTTGTGGTCTTTGTGCACAGTCTTGTTGTAGTTAAGCCTTGATTGTTGTAGGTAACACTGGGAGGGATTGGCCTCCAGGCCAATTGGCTGTGAGAATCAGCTGTGTCTGCAGTGGGAGAACTTCTGTCCTGAAGCTCTAGGGAGGTGCTAATCTAGCCTCTGCCTGAGGCTATCCAGCAAATGCCTCTGTGCAAGGCTTGGGTGGGGCAGGTCCCAGGGGATCAACAGGGTGGGCAGTGCGAACAGTTATGGCTGCTCTCAGTCCTGCCTTCAGATTCCCCGATTCTCAGTGTCCCAGCAATTGCTGCAAGTACCTCCGAGAGAAAGCTGCCCTTGAGTTCTGACCAATTCCAGACAGTCCCACTTCTCCCGTATGAGTCTTGGTCCCCAGAGACTCCCTAGGAACTGGAGCTCAGAGCCTGAGACTCCCTCTTGATTGAGAAAGACAACTGTGCCCTCAGCTGCCAGCCCGCTCCACGTGCACCTCTTTACCTTAGTATTTTACTTCCACACCTCCTCTGAGTCTCAGTATGCTTTTCTCTTTCCTCTAGTTGTAGAATTTCCACTCAGCCAGCCTTCCTGTGGTTCTGGGTGATGTCCGTTCCGTCTTTTAGTTGTATTTTTGAAGTGGTTGTGTGAGGCAGCAAACTCCAGTGTTTACCTATGCCACCATCTTGGATATTTCCATGATATTCTTAATGTCTGCTCACATGGGGAAGGTTTGTGCAAGTGGCATCTCACTGGCTCTGAAGGAGTGTTTCATTGTCATTCTACTGGTAGCTCCTTGCTAGATAGACCTCCTGTGTTATTAGGTAGTGTTTGCTGGTGCACAGAGAGCTGGAGCCCTTGGGCTGTCTGCAGCAGGGCTACAGGGTGGGAGGTGGAGGTGCCTGCAGTACAGGCTGGTGGGTCTGTGTTCATTTCACTTGACGCCTGAGTGGGACCCTCACTCCTTCGTTCCCCAGCACATGTTTCCTGGGTATCAAGCCTCATCCCGTTGACTCAGTGGGGAGTGAGACTCTCAGTTTCTGCCCTGCAGTAGGGTGGTCACCAATGGTTGGAATGTACTTAATCCATGACCCTATAAACACTGAGACAGGAAGAAAATAAAAGCGCTGAACTGAGGGGGAGATGAGGGGGACCTGAGGGGAAGGTAAGTGCTGGACTGGAGGTGCCTGGAGGAACAGGCTGAGTGGATGTGCATGTGCCTATGTGCCAATGGACCCTGGCAGCTGCATGGTCCCCAATGGGCAGGCCTCTGGCCCCCACGCTGCCTGACTCAGCATAGGGAGGCTGTTCTGGATCTGGGCAGAGTGCGCACCAGGCCCTGGTGTGGTGGGAGGTCAGCTGTCATGTGGGTGGAATTCCTTGAATATGTGTGAAGTTCAGAAAACAGTGTTGGTGTTCCCAGCGGGCTCATGGAGAGAGGCTGCTGAGACAGGGACGGGAAGGGACCCTGCAGACGTGTTGGGTGGGAAGAGAGACACTTGGCTCTGGGGCTTGAGGAGACTCCTGCCCATTACCGCAGCCCTCAGCTCTGCAGAGAGAAGCCGCTCACAGAGGCTGTGCATTCTCCTGTGTGTGGGTGCCTAGCGGGTTTGTTTCCCTCTTCAGGGAGCAGGACCAGCTCCAACATGAGGCAGCATTACAGGAGCTGAGGGACCTCGTGAGCACCCAAAGAGAGGCTCTGAAGCAGGCCTCCCAGGAAGAGAGGCTGCCACAGGAGGAGAGGTAACCGCCTTCACCCCCTGCAGTGGCATCTGCCAGGTTACATTCAGAACAACTCACTCAGCACCCACTGAGCTAAGCTCAAGCGAGTCTCCTGGAAATGATATATTTTTACCAACCCTGTCATGGTCACAGCTGGTTGGTCACAAGGGAAAGGCAAGCCAGATAGTGGCTGGGATGGAAGGATAGCAACACTGGGATGCTGCATTGTCTACATGTGGATGACCTCCCCTCTCACCTTGATGATGGTGATGATTATATTGGGCGTGGACTCCAACATCCTCTAATACCAGCCATCCCATGAGGGAGAGACTCTTGGTCTTTGGCATTCACGCATTGTCTACTGGTGAACTCACCTCCTCACTGAAAAGCACTTAAACCAACAAATTATAACCATGGCTTTTCATGGGACTGTCCAGATTGCAAGAGACAGGAGTCGCCTGATGGGCACATTTGCAGATGAGGTTGAAAAAGACCTTTGGCTCCTGCCTTTTTCAACTCTCACACTGCAAACCAATGACCCTTTTATGGTCCATTGAGTGCCAAGGAGTTCTATTTTCGTGTTTTTTGGTGGTGATGTCATTGTTTGAAATGCCCCCCAAATGGATTGCTGAAGTGCTATCTAGTGTCCCCAAGTTCAAGTCTGCACTGGGCCTTATGGGGAATAAGAGGAGCAGCACGTGAGGTTCCTTTTGGTCCAGGGTATGGTGCACTTGGCTGTGAGTATATTACAGGAGGTGTCTTGATGGCTTGGTCGGTTGACAAAAATGTGGCCAAAGACTCACACGAACCGGCGGGTACATTTCCAGTATCCATTAACTTAGTGTTTGCAGTGGCTTGATAGAACTTTATACTGAAAATCATGAGAATTGACTGCACTACAGTTATCTCTTAAAACAAAACAAAACAAAACAAAACAAAACAAAACACCACAGATGAGGGAAGAAGCTCAGAGAGATTAAATAACTTGTTCAAGTTCATGCTCCTAGTTAGCGAGCCTGTCAGGAATCAATTCCAGGTCTTGTCTCAACCCAGAGGCATGTCCATATGAAGCCTTCCTTCCCACAGCCTTGTTCTAACATGTATTGGGGGTTATAAACTCAGGTGCCTCCAGTGGCCAGGCAGGTCCAGCAGGTGGGGGAAGGATTGTCAGTGTTAGATCAGACCCTCGTGGAGAATACACACCCTCTGAGGGTTGCCTGCGGAGAGGCAGGCCCGGGCTGCCAGGTCATTCTTTTTATAATCTTTTTTTCTTAATCCTTACAACATGATAATTTTTCCATTGACTTTTACAGAGAGTTAAAGGGAGGGAAGGAGAAGGGGAGAGAGAGAGAAACATCCATGTGAGACCATCACATCTATTGGATATCTATAGCACACACTCAAGCTACAAGGGGGAGCAAACCGGCAACCCAGGTCTGTTCCCTTGAATGAGACTTGAACCCATGACCCTTCTATACATGGGTGATGCTGTAACTACTGATTCATGCCTGCCAGCACCTTTTGTTTATGCTTTCTCCCCACCATCTGAGAGGATAGATACCTGAATGTTGACGTGACACTTAAAAATTTTTAAATATTGTTGAACTAATTAATTTAAATGGAAAAATACAGATGATGTGCACCAAACAGGGCACATCTGTGTTCAAATTGAGTCCATGAGCTTCTGGTCATGTGAGCTTTCTGGTATAAATCTGCCCCCTGATACTCAATCGGGCAGTTAAGATGACGATGATGATGATTTCAGTGGATTTACATAATACTCTCCAATCTCATATGTTATTTGTCTCAGGAGAGGAAATAAGAAAGGGCTTGGAATTGGGGAGAAGAGATGGACAAAGACATATAAATTTACAGCAAAAATGTTCTGATTCCATGTATTTCAAAAGTATTTCAGTCAAAGAACCCTTTGTTCCAAGTCAGCAGGTCTGCCAAAGCCTTCCATGGGAAGGATTCTCATAGGGTGCTCTGTTGAAGTGGTGTCCGAGCCTGCCTGTCCTGTCTCCCCAGCCCACAGTGGGCAGCTGCGCTAGCCTTCTAGAACCCCAATGGACACAGTTTGAAATCCACTAAGTTTGTTCCACCCTCATTTACACACGGGAAAAACGGAGGCACAGAGAGGTTGTGGTTTTGATTAAGGTGCACATCTGGGTCGGAGGCTGGGAGTGCTCCTCAGCCCTTGGTCCTGTGGCTCTCCACCCCCAGAGTCAACTTCTGGAACCAGCTGATGATTGCAGAGCCGAAGGAGCTGCACACACAGAGCAAAGTGATGCAAAGCTCCCCAGAGGTCCTGCAGCAGGAAGTGATGCTCTGGCAGGCCCAGTACGAAGGGGCCAAGGAGGACCTGCAGAGGATGGAAATCTCGCTGAAGAAGCTGAGCAGCCAGTGTGAGGTGAGGCCTGGGCTAATGGGCTCAGGACCCCCTGGGTGTGCCCTGAGCGACAGCCTTGGCTCAGCCAGTTCGCAATGGGTCCTCATTGGCTTCTTTGCTCAAAGACCGTGTGTGAATGTCACATAGAGGCCGAGAGGAAGCCAGAGGCATTTGAAGGGGACAGACCCCATGACTGGTGCGATTGAGTTAGAAAACACCTTACACCTGAGCTTTGTTTTTTTGAAAGGTCGGGGCGGTGCATGGAAACAGCCAAGTACTGTTTCATTTCCGAACCCTCGGCTGAGCACTTTGCTCTTTGCTCACCCATGTCCTCTCATTTAATTCTCGCAATGATTTTGTGAGCTGGGGTTCCCATTCTTGTTGCTCTTAAGTTGTGGGTTGCAACCCAGTTTGTCTGATGCCAAAAGTTGAGACTTTTCTGCTACACCAACAGGGATGATATTCTAGAGCAGGAGCAGTCCAACTTCAGTCATACATATTCATATCCAACCCCTGCTCCTGTGTGTTTTTATGTCTGTGAAACAAGAATACATTTATAAATATGTTTTATTTCATTTTATGGATATCAGTGAGAGGAAGGGAGAGGGAAAGAGTGATGGAATCATCCATAAAGAGAGAAAATCCTTGATGGGCTGCCTCCTGCAGGCTCCCTACTGGGGATCAACGCCACAACTGGTCATGGTCCTTGACAAAGAATTGCACCAGAGACCTCTTGGTGCTGGGAGGACGCTCAACCAACTGAACCTCACCAGTGGGGCAGCTTATTAACAAGATGTTCTACATTGTTTTTGAAGATTGTGATTAAGGCCTCAGAATTTGTTGTCTATTTTGCAGTTGCGGCACATCGCAGCTCAGACCGCCTGCGTTTTCAGTGCTCAGTGGCCACAGGAGGGCTGTGGTTCCCTGATTGGACGGGACACTTGGCCATCCACATGTCATTGATTGTGTTGGTCATTCCCATTGTCGTAGATCATACCGAAATGACCACCTTTGAGCATGTGGCCTTTTTCTTCTTTTGGGAACAGATTCCCCTCAGTGGAATCACAGGGGCGCATGGTATGTGAGACATTGTTGACCTGTGTTGTAGGTGCTCTCTCGTGAGAAGGAGAACTTCCAAGAAGAAAAAGTTAAGCTGAAGAGGAAGATTCAGACATTGGCCAGGAGGAACAGAAAGCTTTTAAAAGAGAATGAGAAAGACAAGGCTCGGCGCATGTAAGGGGTGTGGGCTGACCTGTCAACAAAGGGGTCCTTCTTTCTAGTCCACGCCTAGGCCTCAAGATGCTGGGCAGAGAGCCCCCTGGTGCACTGGTGTCCCAAGGGAAGGGGACACACCACCTTCCCATTGCATCCTCCTCTCATTTTCCCTGGAATGGTCCTAGAGTTCTGCAAGTAGGGGTGGTTGGCTTTTGAAAGATACTGCCCACTACCAGATGGTTCTTAATCTGCCTTTGAAATTCAGTTCAGTTTAAAAAATATGATGGCAGTAAAGAGTGGTGGCCAGGGAAGGGACTCAGATTGCAGGCGGAGGCCTTTCTATGTGTTTTCCCTTAATGAGCTGGGGAGAGGGTTGTTGCTGCACCATGGTTTTCTTTCCTCTGTTGACAAGACACATTCCTGGCTTTGGGAAGGCCCTGTGAGGTGCACAGAACCAGTTACCAGGTGGCCAGGAAGTAGTTGGAGTGATAGGAAGTGAGCAGAGCTGTGTGCACAGCAGACAGATGTTGAGGAGCTTCATAGAGGCCGAGAAGGAAGCGTGGTGGTGGGAGTTGGGGTGCTGCTGCTGACCCAGATGGGGATAGGTCTAGCCAGTGGGGGGACGTGAGATGGAGCACGGGTAGTCTGGGTGCAGGGAAGGTGCAGGCAGTGGCAGGAGGGAAGGCTGCATCAGGCAGCGCTCAGCTGTAGAAGGCATCCACACCAGGCTAATGAGTTGGGTCCGCTGGGAAGTAAGTGTTTATGGGAAGCTGGTCTACAGGGCCCAGGAAGCTGCCAGAAAGGAGGGCAGGAGGAAGAGCCTTGGTGTTGGAAACATTGTGGTTGGAAGTAACCCGAGATGCCTCTGGTGGGTCCAGGGTAGTCTTACCCCCTCGGTGGTATGCTGCTGAACTGTCCTTCTTTGTGATCAGGAATGGCTGGCTATGCGGCACAGAGGGTCATGGTCACAGTGACCAGGGGGGCACTGTCCAAGTCCCTGGGGTCACGGTGCTGCCTTATTGTCCTCTCAGATTCTTCTGCGCATCTACAGGTAGTTAGCCACCTACCCAGGATGGTTTACATGGAAAGCCACACTGTAGTTTTGGGGTAGAAATGACTGTGGCCTGAGTTGACTCTCTGTGACACAGGAGGTCAAAATTACCAGCAGAGGTTGGGCAGGTACCAACTAGAAGAGTCGGGGCCTGGTATCCAGGGGGTATCTGATAATGGTTTTGCATTATCCAGTGTCTGCAGGAGGCTAGGGAGTTGGCAGGCTTGCTGAGCCTGTTCTGAGCGGAGTCTTCCCCAGTCCTGGGAGGGTTGTAGGTCCTGCCTTCTGTGAGTTTGTGCACCCACGGGTGCAGGGTTGGTCAGAGCCAGACAGGAAAGCGATCTAGCATAAAGCCAAGCAGCACGGCTGTGGGAAGAGAACAACACAGTGCCAAGGACGCTGGGAGCAGAACAGGTTCGGTGGTCAGGTGTCCAGCAGTTTGAAAGCCATCACTTCTAACGGGGTGCTTACTTCACGATGAACTGGTGGAAATTTCCTCGTATTAGTGGGACCTCGGCAGCTTCATGACCGACAGAGTCTGAGCAGCTGCCTTGATCCTGAGGACTCATTTTCCAGCAAGGAAACCGGGGTCTGAGCTGTCAAGGCCCACGGGTTTCCGACCCTGAGTTTCACATGGTTCAGGGCTTGCTCTCCTGAGATGACATTCAGCCTGATCCTTTTGCTTCAGCAGGTCTCATCGACGTGTTAGGGTTCCCGGACCCATGTCACGTGCTTCCATCCCCATATTCCCGAGTCAGAAATCAGTAAGGCCATGAGCACCGTGTTGTCTGAATCCTAGGAAAATGCCGGCCCTTCTGGGCCTGGTCCCACGCTGGGCCGATGAGTCGATTTACATGTTTTATTTTAAAAACCAGATTGTTTTTCTTTCTCGTCTATTTACAGGGAAAATGTAAATTTCTTACCGACAATCATAGAAGAGGAAGAGGAAACATTTGTGGGTTCCTATGAGTCTTGGGGTCCTGTTCCACAGAAGTGAGTTTGATTTAATGGCAATAACTTAAGCACAGAACAGAAAGTTTGCTCTTTCACGAGTGGGGAAAGCTGTAGCCATGTACAGCAGTGGCCAGTTTGTGGGGCCCCCATCTTCCTCTCTATGGCCGGTCCCCTGTGTGCATGTCTCTCCCAGCACTGAAAGAATTTAGAGTTTCTTTTGGTCCCGCCCTCCATACTCAGGGTTATCCTAGGAGGGATGGCAAAACCAGCTGGTCATGAGCCTGTTTAAGGGGCAGAGACTCTGTGGTTTAAAGCCACTAAAGCAGGACTCTCAGTTTGTGTCTCCAGGTTTCAGGACCTAGAAAACCATGTTTCTGTTTTGGGAAGGAATCATGGGCCAGACACCTGCCTAGCACCCAGGGTCTTCAATTACAGGGACCTCTAGGTATTCCCTACATTCCTCTGGAGTCTCTGGACCCCAGGGTGGTTCACAAACACGTTCCCTTCTTGCAGTTTATCAGCCCCGGTGGCGGGCCGTCTTTGTCCCCAAGACTGCTGGTCTGCTCCATACAGCAGGGCTTCTTCTGGTGCGGGTCTGAGCCCCATGAGCTGGGCCTTCAGATTGTCCTGTCCCAGCCCAGCCTAGAGGTCATATCACCATGAATCCTGTAAGACCTCTCTGTTGAAATCTCAGAACCACAGGATCTTTCACCTTCTGCCTGACCCTTCTGTTGACAGGGAAATGAGGCATCTATGAGGGAATTAAGTAATTTGTGAAAGCACTGTGCTGGTCTGTGGCAGAGCCAGGATTAGAACCCACATGTAGTTCTTATTCTATTCAAATGCCCCCATTTCCAGTTAGCTGCAATGTTTTACTTACCCTTTAAATTCACTGTTTTCATTTATTTCTTTTTATTTTCTTAACCTCATTTGAGGACATTTTTTCATTGATATTTAGAGAGAGTAGAAAGCAAGGAGGCGGGGGAGAGAAACATCAGTGGGAGAGACACATCGATTGGTTGTAATCCTGTACATACTCTGATTAGGGCCAGTGATAAACCTGATTGTTGTATTTGAAGTTCCATTTCCCAAGAGGCTAGTGTGGGTTTCTGCCACAATGAACGCTTCTACCATCCCTGGGTCTGTGTGAATTCACTGCCAATAGTGTTCCACCTCCTGAGACCCACATATGAACATGGTGGTGCTGGAGAAGAGCACCATCCGTCTGAACCCCAAATGAACAGCCACTTGCCCATCTGGAGGGACATTGAGGGTTGGTAATGTCCTAAAACTCTACTTCCTGTAGGAAAAAGTGGTGGTCTAGAGCCAGATCCTTCATCAAATTCTTCAAACCCAAAAACAACGGTTCTGGAGATCCAACACAACGAACCCGAGACAGCCGTCCTGGGCCCCTGGAGGCTACCCCATCATGCTCATACTGGGTGGAAGAGCAAGATGCCCCCAGCGCGCCACCTCCAAAATGTAAGAGGGGTGACTGAGCTGTAAGTGGGAAAGAAAGGGGAGGATCTCAGGTCTCCTCCATGGACAGGGCAGCACCAAGAGGATGGTGTGCTGGGTGTGCACATGAGTGTAGGAGCCGGAAGGGGGTGTGCCTTCCCTTAGGTATGTGAACAACCAAATATAAAATATAAACCCTTGTCAATGTTGGACACTTTTGTCCCAGAACAATGTAGTTCTGCTAGCATGAGGAGCCTTGCCCATCACATATAGTTGGTAGGTCCTGGGATGTACAGTGCGGATCTCCATAGAGATAACGCAGACACTAGAGCCTTCTAAAGACCAGGGCCAAGCCTGAGACTCATGTGCTCACAGCGGCTGGCATTACAGTACCTGACAAGATCTAGGGAGGGTGACAAGCCTCCTTCTGAGTGTGACATGTGCACAAGCCTTTCTGGGTGGCATTCACCACTTCAACTTTTGGTGTGTCACTGGAGATGCAAAAAGGAAGTGTGCACACACATGCCCACTGTTTGGGGACTAATGCGTGCATTCCCAGTCTTTACAGCAGGTGAATTAGGTCAAATGCTCACATGCAGGTAAATGATAATGAAGCTTATTAACATTTGTTTTATCTAGAGGGGTGCTTTAGCCTGCTGTTTTCATACTGGATCCTTAAATGTTGTGACATTTATTACCTCAACTTCTGTTATTGTATAAATTGCCTTAATGAATATAATTAGCCTAATTGAGTTAGCAAACCTTTCAGAGAAAAAAAATGCTTGACAGATCCAAACTGTCATTTGGATGCATGAATGAGCAGGTGAGTGGTAAATAATAGTAATGGCAGCCGTGCAATGGTGCTTCCTGGGCTCAGTCCACTTTAGGGATTTGACCCGCTTTATCTACCACATTTAGTCCTAACTGCGGGTGAGGTAGGCATGATCCCTATCCCCTTTTCAGAGCTGGGAAAGTGAGGATTGACAGGGTGAAGCCCTGGCCCAGAGAATAAGTGTTGGAGCTGGGATCCCAACCTGGGTCTGACAGATGATGGTGCCTGAACTTTAACCCCTGTGAGCACTACCTGCACTTCAAGCTGCTTTCGTCTCTGAAGATGCTGAACCAGCCTGTGGCCCCAGCATTGAGTAGTGGGTCCTCATCCTTTGGTGTGAGCTGTGGTCAGCAGGTGGCGATGGGGGAAAGAAGTAACGGAGGTTCTTCTATGTATGAACTTGAATCCTCAATCAGAAATCTGGTGAATCAGTTATGATCATGCACATGACATGCTCAGAACATTAGACCAATTGTCAGACTATAATTTAAAGGTCATCAAGTGGAGGTTTAGAGTAGAGGATGCATATTGATCTAAACAGGAATAATTCTTTTTGAATATATATTGTTATTGATTTCAGAGAGGAAGGGAAAGGGACAGAGATAGAAACATAAATAATGAGAAAGAATTATTGATTGGCTGCTCCTGCATGCCCTCTACTGGGTTGGAGCCTGCAACCCAGGCATGTGCCCTCGACCTAAATCAAACCTGGGACCTTTTAGTCCACAGGCCTGTGCTCTGTCCACAGAGCAAAACCAGAGCTGAACGGGAATCATTCTTGATGTTGAGTGTTTTGTCATCAAAAAGTGGTAGAGCCCTAGCCATTTTGGCAGAGGTAGGTACTTCCATTATTTTCAAAGGTATCCTTCTATAAGAGGTTATGTTACATGTATAAGAATTATTAGTGCCCTGACCGGTTTGGCTCAGCGGATTGAGCGTCAACCTGTGGACTTGAGGGTCCTGGGTTCGATCCCGGTCAAGGGCATGTACCTTGGTTGTGGGCACATACTCAGTGGGGAGTGTGCTGGAGGCAGCTCATCCGTGTTTCTCTCTCATCGATGTTTCTGACTCTATCCCTCTCCCTTCCTCTCTGTAAAGAATCAATAAAATATATTTTTTAAAAATAATTATTAGTTATCCCTGGCCGGATTTGGCTCAGTGGATAGAGCGCCAACCCACAGAATGAAGGGGCACGGGTTTGATTCCTGGTCAAGGGCATGTGCCTCGGTTGCAGGTTTGATCCCGGTCCTCAGTTGGGATTCATGCGAGGAGCAACCAGTGGATGTGAAACTCTCACATAGATGTTTCTCTCTCTATCTCCACCTACTCTCGCCCTTCCACATTCTCTCTAAAAGTCAATGTGAAAAATACCCTCCAGTGAGGATTTCCAAAAAAAATATATTAGTGAGTAGTTGAGATAGCCCATTTTACTGCAGAAACATACCATTAAGTGTTCCAAAGTCTTTGAACAGGAGCAGGAGTTAGGGTGTGTGAGCCAAGGTGTCAGGAAACCTGTCATAAAAATGGATGAGTAAGCCCAGCTGGTGTAACTCAGTTGGTTGAGCATCATTCCATGACCCGGGAGGTAACAGTTGGGATTTAGTCCGGGCACGTGCCTGGGCTGTGGGCTTAATTCCCAGGACAGGACATGCAGGTTGCAGCTGATCAATGATAGAAACATCATTGATCTTTGTATTTCTTTCTCCCTCTCCCTTCCTCTCTCTGAAATCAATAAAAACATATTTTCAAAAAAGAATGAGTGACAAAAGCCAAGTCCTAAATTAATAAACATCCGTATTTCAAAATTTAACACATTGAAATTGAAAAATGATCTAATGCATCATCTCCTAGAGCAATATAGACTTCTCCTCACTTGCTAAGTAAAGCATTGGCACAAGGTTGCCACTGAATTAATTAGATGGAGTCAGAGCCAAAATCATTCACCAAGTCCTGATTCTGGTTGTCCCTTGGGGATTGTTTCCATCTCTCCTGGGCTGGACAGGATTCTGATTTCCCAAGTACATTTAGCCAATGTAGAGTCACTTGTTGTTCTTCAATTCATTTATTAGCTGTTTTGTGTTGTTTTCTTCTTTTCTTCTTCTCCTGGTGATCTGGGGATAACCATTTAGCCACTTGGCGCAAAAAGAACAAAGGGAAGAACAAAGACAAGTGTCCAGCGGCCCGCCCGGCTGTGTTGAAACACTTTCAGTCCTCATCGTCCTTGAACATCCCACCCCCTTCAAAATAGGTTCTCCCTTTTCCAGATACTGGAGATTTCCTTCCTTTTACCAGTTCCTCCACCAAATAACCTCCCTCATTTATGAAAAACCCACAGAGAAAAACCAAATGAAAAAACAAATACCTAAACCATAAAAAAGAAAAATCATAAAGATCATCAATGACCCATGCTGAAAGGCCAGAGGACCCATAGTGGCCCCCTCCTCCTGACCCCAAAGCAGATCTGGAGCCTTCAAACTACCAACACACCTTCTGAAGACAATGGCCTCCTCTCCTGTCTGCCTGCAGTACCCAGAATGGCTGTAGAAGGAGGAAAGGGTTCCCGTGCTGCTTCCATTTGTTCTGTTAGTGACAATGCTGCGCCAGCCCTAAGGGTCACACCCCATATGTGAAGCTCCTGTCTCTATCTCCAGCCACTGGTATCTTTTCAACAAATCCACTTTGACCTGGGGATGCTCACAAGGCAATGACAAACCGCCTTTCCAGAGGCAGACACCATGTGAGCATGCCCCTTAGGACATGTGTTAGCTACTTCACTTCCATTAAAGTATGTGTGCGTATATGCATGTGCGTGTGCATGCGCTGGTGAGCAAATACATGCATGCATTCTCTCAGGGCTGGGCCCTCCTGATCCAGAAACTTGACTTCCTCTCCCAGAAGCCTGATGGTCCAGGAGAAGCCCAGACCAGCCAAACCATAAAGACCTGGAGGCCCTGGGTGGACCGTGGAGTCAGGCTCATGGTTAACCTAGAGCTTTGCCAAGCCAGGCCTGCTTTCCACATCCTTCAGGCCAGGGCGGTCTTCCAGGCAGGTGGCCTCAGGCTTTGCTTCTCTCCAGCTGGCTCCTGGGCCACTCTTCGATAAACACTGGGTCTGCCCGCCTGGGTGATGGGGCACTGAAAAGCCTTGCCCGCCCCCTCCCAGCAAGTGTCCACAGTGTGCAGAGGGGAACATGTGGGAGAGGCAGGTGCAGCCTGATTTGGAAAGTGGCTGCAGTGCCCCAGTGTCCCCCACTGAGGATGACACTTTGATTTATTATTTCTGAGTGACTTCCAAGGGTAGGAACAAAATGTAATATATTACATACACTTGTTCACACTTGTGAGACATATGCGCTTTGAGGTGTCCCCCAAATATATATACTACAGGGTGTCCCCCCAAATATAAACACACTTCAACAGCTGATAACTCAATTTTCACTCCATTTCAGTGTTAACAGATTTAATGTAATGGATGAAGCCAGACTGAACTTTGAACAATGAAGATGTATCCTCTGGACGTTCTTTTGGGGACACATAATGGATGAGGTGTCTGGCACAGAAAGGGCCACATCCAGGCATCAGGGCTGCTGTTGACAGAAGATGTGAACAAACAGTACACAGTGATTCGTAGTGTTTGCCATTCCAATGCTTCCTCGGCAGCAGTGCCTGGACCAGAAATAAGGCAAGGGATGGAGGTGCAAACAATAAGAATCGTTCCTTTGGTTTGTTGTTTGTACATATCTCTTAACTTAGCTGCCCTGTATTCCTCAACCGTTATGTGTTGTCTATTGTCAACTTTATCTTTTATGTATCCCCATAAAAAGCCTAGTGGAGAAATTGTCTTCATTCAAATCTTAGTTTGGCTTCACCCATTTTTTCCAATCAGTTAAACTTGAAAATGGGTGAAAATTCAGTGAGTTATCAGCTGTTAAAGTGTGTGCACATTTTTTTGGAATTCTACTTTCTGTTCCATTGGGACTAATTTTTTTCTCCGGATTCTTACCTGTGTGTACATTAGAGGGGGGCACCCTATATTTACGTTCAAAAGGCAGTCATTCTTGTCCTTCAGGAGTTGATTTATTATTTCTTTTCACTGTGTGCACATTTTTTGGACCACCCAATGTTTACATCCCATAGGGAGTCATTCATTTTATCAGGAGTGTGACCTCTTCATACCAATCTTGGGGACACTCCATGTTTATATTCCAAAGGGAGTCATTCATGTTTATCGGGAGTCTGATCTCTGTGTACCTTTGTTGTGCGGACACTCTATGAATGTTCTATAGGGAGTCATGTGTTTGCATTGGGAGTCTCACCTGCTGCTGTGTCTATTTGGCCGGGTCCCTGACACATTTTTTTTCCTCTTGCTTACTAAAGGTGCTCATTGTGGGATGTACTAAACCTGGTGATTTGGGTTCTATAAGGATTTTCTCCATTTGAGCTAAACTACTGAGAAAGAAATGTTAACATGGTCCATTTTCTGAGTGCTTTGAATTTTGTATTAAGTAGCCATTGATTCTGGAACACAAGGACGGGTTTGTAATAAAATGAGATGTTGTAGAATTGAGTCGTAGTTTTCCTCACCGCTCATCACTGGCAGCACTGTTGGGGCGTTGGGTCTCCGGGGTCCCTGCTCATCCCCCCAGTCTCCCCGGCCCCTGGAATCCACCAGCTCCCTTTGCCAGGAGGTGAGAGCTTGGGAAAGCGAGGTTTCCTCTTTACCATGCAACAGCGTTTATTTTACACTCCTATTAGTTGAATCGCATTTTTATAGGAGATTTATATCACAATAGGAGGTCAGTGTAAAGTGATCCATTGGATTTTTCCAAAGCCATTCAACCAGGAAGTGTCAGGAGAAGGAGGCAGGGAGGAAGGCAGGCAGAGATCCCCTCTTGACCTAATCTAATGGTGTTCGGTCCAGCTGCCACCTGCATGTCCCCTTCCTTCCTCACCAAACCTCTCCTGTAAGTTGCCTCCTGTCACTTCCTTCCCCATTCTTTCCTGAGGTCCTGCAGCTGGGGGAGCTGCCCACTCAGCTGAGCTGCCCTCCCCAATGCTTTGAGCCAAACTTAGCAGTAGCACCTGCAGGCTTCCTCCCCTGCGCCTTTGACTTGCAGAATCTGACACTGGCCAGTCACCCCTTGGGGCTCTCAGCCTCTGTCCCATGATGCTCTCTCCTCTGGGACAGGTCTTCAGCGCTCACACTTGCCATTTTCTCTGTCACTGCTTAATTCCTCCCTCAAACACTCATTTAAAGCTTCCTGTGTGCTCTCTCCCGTGTTCCACCACGGAGGCCGCCTCCTCCCCCTCTGCAGGGCTGACACACCTGGTCCCCTAGCACGGACTGCTATTGAGCTTCAGGTCTGAGGTCAGCTCCCTTTAGACCCCCTGCCCTCCCTGCAGGCTTCCTCCACTCTCCCTGGCTTCTCTGGGCTCCCTACTTATCCACTCACACCAGCTGTCAATCACAGAAGCCAAAAAGCCTATGGTGCAGGCTGGACCCCTCCTCTCTTCACTTCCCACAGGTGATCGCTCCCCTGAATGTGAGAATGGGTATGCAATCTGCCTGCCCATTTTAGCTGACTGTTCTCATCACAGGTCCCCCCAACACCCTTGTCCTTGGGTCTTGGCAAGGGCTTATCAACTGGTCTGTCTGCCTCCTGCAAATCCTCAGCCCCATGGCACCTCTAGGCATTCACCCCAGTAACTTTCCTTTTTGAACCTCCCTTCCCTCAGCCTCAACACTAGCTACACCATTTCTTTGTGGTCTAGCTTCTTCATGGGTCCCTTCAGGGTGCACCTAATTCTCTATGACCCCCCACCCCTGCCTCCAGACCCAGTTAATCTCACACTCATTGCAATCTTCCCAGAATGCTTCAAACACCTCTAGCCCCAGCCTCTCCTGGGAACCTCCAGATCTGTTTCCAGCTTGGATGTCCCTAGACACCTCCAACACAAAATGCTCAGAAAACTATTCACCATCCCCCCCCGCCCCCCCCCCCGCACCAAAGCCTCCGTGCTCCTCCTCTCATCACCTCTGTCGCTGTCATCCAGGCCCTTGTTGGGTCTCCCGCTCTCTTTCCCATGTCATGTCCATCACTCCCTCAGCTGCTTCCAACTCTAATGTTTCACTCACATAACCAACCAAGCTCAGCTATTGGGGCCCCTGGGCAGTACCATGGGCTCCTGTTGCTGAGGGGTCATCCCAAACCATATCACATGGAGTGCCAGGGCCCCACCTCTACCCTGGCCAGGGAACTGTGTGATCTGGGGGTGGGAAATATCCAAGTGACAGCTCAGGGCTGAGGTCTGCCTGCAGAGAGGGTGGGATCACCTGTGGCAGCACAGGGGCTCTCCCTGGGGAGAACAGCAAAGTGAGAAAATCAGAAAATGTCAGACAAACCTTGAGCAGGAGGCATCCAGCCAAATGTTTATCAACCAACCAGAGGAAGAGGAGGGAATATGTTTACATGTTTGCATATGCACACATACACTCACATGTACATATACATGCAGGTAGACAGCCCATTGATTCCCTTAGAAAACTCTCATTGGTTTTTGTCAAACAGGTGTATTTATCGCCCACCTATGCTTGCCCTCAACTAGTGGATGTGTGTGGTTCCAAAATGCATCTCACAGGTCGCATCCTAAGGCACTCTTGGTTTGGGCTTCAGCTCCTCACGGAGTGGCTCACTGGCCCAAGACAACATAGCCAGTTAGAAGTCACAGTGAGGCTTGAACTGGGGGCTGACTGACTCCCAACTCTAGGGATATCGTTCTAGCACCATGCAACCTCCCGAGTGACCTGTTTGTAGAAATCCAAAGTCAGAAAAGCCTCGCCTGTCACGGGTCCCAGCTCTAGGGACTTTCCTGAGGCAGCTGCCCTGGTGAGCATCACAGGACTGAGCTAACCAAGAGGACCAGATGCAACTGAATGGGCTGTGCTTCTCTCGGGCCTGAGCAAGGGGTCAGGAGTCTAGAGCTGTGTGTGTATGTGTGTGTCCAAGGGTGACGAGAGCACAAACTGTGACAACAATCAAGGGCTTGTCTGTGTCTCCTCCCTGGCACTTGTCCCTCTCCTCTTGGCAGACTGCCTGCACCAGGGACAACTCTGAGGGGTCTTGGAGGCCATGTCCCCTGCCTGCCAGCCAGAACATGCTATCACCCTGTCCTCACTATGGTGGCAGCAGGGACCTCAGCAATTTTTATTTTAAAAGTGATCTTGCCAAAACCAGTTTGGCTCAGTGGATAGAGCGTCGGCCTGCAGACTGAAGGGTCCCAGGTTCGATTCCGGTTAAGGGCATGTACCTGGGTTGCGGGCACATCCCCAGTGGGGGGGTGTGCAGGAGGCAGCTGATCGATGTTTCTCTCTCATCGATGTTTCTAACTCTCTATCTCTCTCCCTTCCTCTCTGTAAAAAATCAATAAACTATTTTTTTAAAAAAAGAAAAGACATTAAAAAAAAAGTGATCTCAATTTTAATTCCTTCTTCTCACTTTTGCCTTACTGGTTTACTCAGGGTAATGGCTGCCCTGACGTCAAGATATTTGGAGATATTTCAGCCAACACAGTCAACATGGTCCTACCTATGCCCTTGTCTTCAAAATATGCTGCTGGGCCCTGGTGGTGTTGCTCAGTGTTTGAGCGTCGACCTACTGAGTACTATTCATGGGAAGACAGAATCCTGACTCCTTCTCTATACAGCATTTTGGGAGTAAAAATGATGCATCCAGGTGGAAATATGATTAGGGGTTGGAAGACAGACAGGGAATGAAGAAGTCAGAAATAGACACTGAGAGAGTCACTGGCTGGCTGGCTGCAAATAATGACTCTCCAGTAGTGATAGAATAAAAAAGTGGGGGATATCTCGGGAATATTCAAGAGATAGGTGGCAACTCTTCTATGGTTTTGACTTGCCCAGCAGATTTCCACATACACACATGTACACGCCTATGTTTGCATGCACACATATACACATAACTGACTGCTCCTCGCCTGGAAGCATAGGAGAAGAAGCCGCCAGAGGAAGAAGCCACCCACCTTTGGTCCAGGTGCCATCGCCTGCGGCTGGCCGCAGCCCAGGAGATGGACAAGCCACCCGCCTAAGGTCCCAGGCTGCAGCCACCCAGAGAAGCTGCCAGCCCTGTGGTCCAGGGCGCCAGCGCCTGTGGCCAGGGAAATAGGTTCCTTCTGCTCCTACTGCAGTCATTACTTCAATATTCCCCTTCTGAATTTCTCTCCTGTGCTGCAACCCAACTCCACTTTTCATTGGAAGGATACAGAACAGAGAGAGCAGTGTTAAAAGCTTACATTTTTAAGCCGGTAAGTTGATACATAAACATATAAATGGAAAGCTAGAGTCCTTAAGGTAACAAAGGCTACAAAGGACAGGGATAGCGCATGACCTATTATATCCAGCAATCCATATGGGGACTGAAAACTTTGCAATGATGACAATTAGTGAAGATATGAATCAACTAAAATAGTTGACAGGGACAATTCTTCCATCTTTGAAAATATCTACATCAAATCTGTTTAAATAGATTTTCATCTGCATAATATAACACATTCTGATAAGACCACCACCACCACCAGTGTGGTCAGTGTTTTGCTGATAAATGTTTAATAGCTGAGGGACCCCCCCCTCAAGTGCACAAAATTTTGTGCACCGGGCTACTAGTTGATTATAAATTGCATTCAGATCCAGAGATAGAGAAGCATTGATCAGACTGTCAAACCTCAAAGGGAAGGTAGGAGAGGGTGGGGGTAAGGAGGAGAGATCAACCAAAGGACTTGTATGCATGCATATAAGCCTAACCAATGGACACAGACAACAGGGAGTAGAGGTGTCTGGGAGGGTAATGGCGGGATGAGGACATATATGTAATACCTTAATCAATAAAGAAATTAAAAAGTGTTTTAATTTATTTCAGAGAGGTTAGAGAGAGGGAGAGATATAGAAATATCAATGATGAGAGATCATTATCGATAGGCTTCCTCCTACAGGCCCCCTATTGGGGTGGAACCCACAATTTAGCAAGTTCTTTGACCAGGAAACTGAAGATAGTCATTGTGGTTGGTTTGGACAACCAGGATCAGAAAGCATGGTTATGGCTGAACTGTGGGCCCTGTGGACAGAGTTGACCTTCTCTGCAGGAGGCCTCACAGTTTGCCTTGAGCCCCAGGCTGCCTTCCGATGGGTGCTTTGTACACAGAGGGAAATTTTCAGAACTTCATGCAAATAAAAAGAACAGTGGCTTACACTTTTGCTTAAAAGTGTATCTGTAAGGTACTTTAGTATACTCACCACAATGATAGTACCCCAGAGTAAATGGCATACACAGAGGCAGAATTGATGATAAGCATCCACAGAATTTCAGAGGATCTGGCCAAAATTCACAACAATGGGACAGGATATGGAATAAAGGAAATAAAATTTGAGATAATAAGGAGCCTTGGACATTTACAATAAATCTATCTCAAGAAATCATCTTTAGAAAGCCAAAATCAGCTTCCAAGATGCCCCTATTGGATTCCTGTGTTTTAAGAAAGACTGCAAGACCTGGCCAGTTAATCAGTGGTTAGAGCTTTGGCTCCAGGAGCAAATGGTCCCTGGTTCCATTATGGTCAAGGGCAAAGACCTCAGTTGTGGGTTTAATCCTAAGGCCATGTCAGGGCACATAAGGGAGGCAACCCATTGATGTGTCTCTCTCTTGAGGATCTCTCTCTCTCTCTCTCTCTTGAGGATCTCTCTCTCTCTCTTTCTCTCTCTCTCTCTGTCTCTCTCTCCCTCCTCCTACCATTCCACTCTATATAGAAGTCAATGAGAAAAAAATAAACCTTAGGTGAGGATAAAATAAGTATTCTATATATTTAAAAATATTTCCATTGACTTTTTAAAAAGAGATGAGGGGAGAGAGAGAGAGAGAGAGAGAGAGAGAGAGAGAGAGAGAGAGAGAAAGAGAGAGAGAGATGAGAAACATCAAGTAGCTGCATCCTGTATGCCACCTAAAGGGAATCCAGGAAGGTATATTCCCTGACCTGGAATGGAACCAGTGACCTTTCAGAGGAAGGGATGGTGCCCAACCTACTGAAGTACAATGGCCAGGGAAGAGTTTATACTTGCATTATTATTTATGAACTAGAGGCCTGGTGCATGAAATCCATGCACTCAGGGGGTGCCTCAGGCCGGCCTGTGCCCTCTTGCAGTCTGGGAGCCCTCTGGGGATGTCTGACTGCCCTGGAGGTGGGAGAAGCCCCCGCCACCACCACTGTACTCGCCAGTTATAAGCCCAGCTTCTGGCTGAGTGGTGCTACCCCTGTGGGAGTGCACTAACCACCAAGGGGCAGCTCTTGCATTGAGCATATGCCCCCCTGGTGGTCAGTTCATGTCATAGTGACTCCTTGGTCGATTTGCATATTAGCCTTCTATTATATAGGATTATTGAATTAATTTCCATACAACAACTCTAAAGCTACTTTACCACACTGTATATTTACCTCCTGTCTTTCATCATCTGTCTTCTACCTGCCCCATCCCTAAATGCATTTATTCATTTTCTTCCCTTACAAGATTAGTTCATATTTTTCATAATATTGTAAGCACTATGAGGTGCATTTTCCTTAACAAATATTGGTCTCCTTCATGATACACAGTTATTTTACATTCAACACTAATATTTATGTTAAATGTTAATTATTTTTTATTGCTGAGTAGTATTGTGTTCTGTATATAAACACTTTAACTATTGATCTGTTTATGGTTTTTGTTATTTCCAGGTTTGGGGTATTATAAATAAATTTTCTGGAAATGTTGCATTCAGTTATTTATATAAATGTATGTTTCACTTATCTAAATGTTACAGTGTAGGTGTGTGGTATGCTTTTGAAGACATGCAAAACTGTGATCTAAAATGGTCATTCCCTTTGCCTTCCCAGACACACACAATAATGAAAATTCTAATTTCTCTTTATCCTTGTAAACACATGCAATGTTTAATATTTTTAAATTGTAGGCCCAAAAATCAGTATAGTGTTAACTTGTTTTGTTTTAAATCCATTTCCATAAGAAATTTTTATGGTGAGCATTTCTTTATACATTTATTTCTGCTGTCTTTATCTCTTTTGTTGAAAGTTTTGGTCAGAAACTTTTGCAATTTTTAAAATGAAATTAGGATTTAATCGATAGGAGGACAGTTCAGCATCTAAGACATCTGTATTCACTTCACTCATTCCTTAAAGACCCAATTGGTTTATTTGCCATTGGGAACTATATGTTTTGAATACTGAAAGCAAAACAGTTTTTCTCAAACTTTATCTCATGCACAATTTAATGCCCACTTGCAAGATACACTTTTAAGTTTAATCTATGTTGCTAACATTCTCCACCATTCATTTTAAGTTAAAGCATTCAATAGTACATTAGTGAAGTTAAGTTTTGTACTATTTGTCAATTTTCTTGGTGTAAAATACTCTCATCATGATCAGTTTCAAACTCACAAAATGATGGCACTGAACATGGGCCTGATAAGATATTTCAGTAGCAAATCATTACATATTATTTCCAACATGCTGATGCAGTAGGTACAAATATACTCATGAACATGCATGATAATATAGTAAAATAATAGAAAGTGGCAAGTTTTAAATATTTTAAACTTTGATGTAAGTATAAGTGATTTAAAGCATACATTCAAAATATTTTTATGGATTTCAAAGAGGAAGGGAAAGGGGGAGAAAGAGAGAGAAACATCATGATAAGAAAGAATCGCTGTTAGATTGATTCCTGCATGCACCACAATATGAATTCAGCCCACCAATTGAGCATGTGTCCTGACCAAGAATTGATCAGTGACCTGCAGGGTCATGGTTTAACAGTCAACCACTGAACCACACCAGCTTGGCTCTTCTAAGACTTTCAGGGATCCCACTCAAGCTGTAACCAGGGTAGCAATGAGCAGTGGCAGCTCATCTAGGCTAACCCCCTGAATCTGCTCTTTTTTTTTTTTTTAATGATTATTTTTATTTTTATTTTTATTTTTTAAAATATATTCTATTGATTTTTTACAGAGAGGAAGGGAGAGAGATAGAGAGTTAGAAACATCGATGAGAGAGAAACATCGATCAGCTGCCTCCTGCACATCTCCTACTGGGGATGTGCCTGCAACCCAGGTACATGCCCTTGACCGGAATCGAACCTGGGACCTTTCAGTCCACAGGCCGACGCTCTATCCACTGAGCCAAACTGGTTTCGGCAAATCTGCTCTTAAGACCTCCTTTACTCTGAATGCCCAGTGAGCTAACAGCAGCCTCACTTTGGCTCATTTATTTCCCACAATGTTACTAGAGAGGTAAAGGAGCCACGCCTGGTCTCTGTGCTGTTGCTTGTTCTATCTGGAGGCCTACATTTTTTCATTATTCCCAGCTTCAATTAATGTACCGTCAAAATCTTCTGAACTCGTGTTGTGAAATCTTTTCTAACATGAAGTAATGAACTCAAACTCTACAGACCAAGCTGAGGCAGACCCGCTCTAGGCTCCTTCCTGTTGGTGAACACAGCTATGCCTGGGACATACTCTATAAAGAGAGACCAAGGCATGATTTTTTTTTGAGAACATGAAAGAAATGTGATAGCCCTCATTCACTTTGGTGTTGTTGACTCAAATCAATCTTAACACTATTCCTTTTTTTAATTGATTTTTTAGAGAGAGAGGGAGATGTAGAAAAATCAATGATGAGAGAGAATCATTGATCAGTTGTCTCCTGCATGCCCCCTACAGGGATGGAGCTTCTGAACCTAGGCGAGTGCCCTGACCTGGAATCCAGCCAGAGATAACTTGATTCATGGGTCCACACCCAGGCACTGAGCCATGCCATATGTGCAAACTATCTTTTCTATTATAGACTCTATTAAAAATAGTCCCAGTTTCCTCCATCCTCAATCCCCTTTGCTTCCCTCTCTCCTGACCACACCATTTCTAGGCCCTCACCCCATTATTGTCTATGTCCATGGACTATGCATATATTTATATACTTGTAAAAATATTTTTTTATTGATTTTGGAGAGAGGAAGAGAGGGGGAAAGATAAATACATCAATGATGAGAGAGAATTACTGATTTGCTGCCTCCTGCACGTCCTCACCCCCACCCAATTGAGAATTGAACCTACAACCCATGTATGTTCCCTGACCAGGAATAGTACCATGACCTCATGGATCATAGGTCAATGCTCAACCATTGAGCCACACCAGCTGGGCTATATTATTTAATATATATTTTTTTATCGTTGACAGTGTTACAGATGTCTCCCATTTTCCCCTGTGCATATATATTCCTTGTGGGATCTCTCCCAGTCCTCCCCACAGCCCTATCCTGGGAGATCTGCCAGTCTGTTCCAGTTAACCAGGCCTCTGGTCCCATCTTATCTTTCCCCAGGTCCTCTTGCTGAACACATCACCTTTATTCACCACTGTCATTGGCTGGGAACCTAGCCATCCTGTAGGCGTTTGAGAAAACTACATTAACCAGAAAGCAACGCTTGACGTGGGCGGAGCTAAAGGGAACATTTTTTTGTCAGGGCATCCGGTTAGGGCGGGACTTCCGCCTTCCTCCTCCTGGCGGGCATTTTAACCTCTTCCCTTTCTTCAAAGCTTCACAGGCCTCAGCGCACTGGTCGTGAGTAGCAGGAGGCCTAGGAGGCAGCGTCCTTGCTGTGCGGGGTGTGTCTGACGCTGGTTGGGCACCAACAGGCCGGTATCGGGGCCTCCGTGCCTCCCGGACTCCTCTCTGCTCACAGCGTTCCTGCAGCCTGACCCCGTTTAACCCCCCGGCCTTGGGGACCCGCCTCTCAGGTCCCGCCGCCCAGGAAGCCGCATCCAGAACAGTGAGTCTCTCCTGGGTGACACAGGGTGTGATGGGGGATGAGGGCCACAGGCTGCAGTGCCACCTTCTAAGGACACGTGGTGGGGCTGAGGCAGGAGGATTAGGAAAACCCGGGTCTGTTGTGGATCTAAAGGCAACGGAGAGATGAGGTGAGGTTTTGCACGAGCAGTTTTACTTTCATTTTCAGAACGCTGGGGCCATAGATGGTTGTGAAAAAAAGAGGGAATTTTCTGAGGCCGGATTCTAACTTTTCCTAACATTGCTCAGAGGAAGGACAGACTAGAAGACAGAGGACAGCAGCTGTGGACAGGAAGGGGAAGTCCTGTAAATGATAAGGGAACTGGCAGAGTGAGCCCTGAGGACTGAGCCCGGAGATAACACAGGCATCTAGAGGGCACCTCGCCTCTGGGTTGGGCAAGGGCACTGAGCAGGTGAGCCCATAGAACAGTGGTTCTCAACCTTCCTAATGCCGCGACCCTTTAATACAGTTCCTCATGTTGTGGTGACTGAAAGGGCAAGGGTTACGCCCTTCATCTTGCCCCAGATCCTCTATTTTTCGGGAAGCAGCCATTAGCCATGTGCTCAGCAAGGAGCTTCTTCCTGGAAGCCCAAGCCTCTGCTAGCCACACCTAGGATTTCTTTAAACTAACCAATGATAATCAAGGGAAGTGGGCGCCATAGAAACAACCACATCCTGTATAACAAGACACCGACTTGCACCTGGCCAATCGGCAGGGACAGACTCAAACTACTCCTTTAAGTATTATGATTGATCATTTCAAAGAGATTAGGGGAGGCTATAGAGCTCCCCCAGGAATTGGGAAATTGTTAGAAATTGGAGGGACTGTTTAAACTCTGAGTGAATGTCTGGTGAAAGTGTGTGAGTGTGGAGGGAGGGGGCCTGCCCTCCTCTCCTTTGTGTGGCTCCACAGCTTTGGTCAGGGGGGCATCTGAGTGAGGATCTGTGAAAACAGGTCACCCCCTCCCTTGTCTGTCTCTCATCACCGATCATCATGGGGTCGGGACAAAGTTTGTTTGTATAAAAACTTATGTCTAGGTATTTTGAAGTGAAATAATGCTGAACTATTGCTAGAGGACAGAATTGAATCTGTTGGTTGATGAAAAATGTTACTGATTAGGAAATGCTAAATATTTGACTTGCCAGCTAAAAGTTTAAGGTTTGGATTGAATTGGGAAAAATTGTGTAGTTGTGGTAACTAAATGCCTTTGCTTATTGGTCTGATTAAAAAGAGGATTGATTTTATGACCTCAAATGAAAATTTTTAATACAGAAACCAGTTTAAATTTAATTGTTATTCTTTAAATTAATTATAAAAGCTATAAACAGCTAATGAGATTTCAGTTTGTCTGCAATATAATGTTGGCCATCTATCTTTTAGGAATTTTGGTTTGCTCTGTCAAAAAAAAAACACACTGTAGACAGCCACCATTTTGAGCTGCATGATTTGGCAGCCGCCATGTCAGCCACACAGCTTGCCACTCCCCTGGGGGCTGCCATCTAGAAACAGCAAAGGCCCCTCCCTCTGATTTAGTCAATCACAAAAGGAATGTCTGCTCACTGAGGCAGGATGGAATTTCAGGGGTGGAGTTTAAGGTGGAGGAAAGAAGTGTGATTGCCTCTCGGATTTATTTAATACTATTTTTAAGATGTCAAAGTCTTTAAAAGGGACTAATAGCAGTAATCTAATTTCTAAAGTGAAGTATGGTGACGATTGTTTCAGGTAGAAGCTGTGGTTTCATACTGGTCTTAGAGGGCACATTTTTCGTTTGCCTGGGAGGGACCCTCAGTGTGCCCTGCCTGGGGTAGTAACAGTCAGTCTTGTGCATTAGCTTAGTGCAGTGGTCAGCAAACCGCAGCTCGAGAGCCACATGCGGCTCTTTGGCCCCTTGAGTGTGGCTCTTCCACAAAAGACCACGTGCAGGCGAGCACGTACAGTGCGATTGAAACTTCTTGGCCCACGCACAGCAGTCTGTTTTGGCCTGGGCGAGTCTATTTTGAAGAAGTGGCGTTAGAAGAAGTGGGGGTACGTTCGCTGAGGTCGACCCCTCAGATTGAGGACGTTTTTAGCAAAGGCCAGATTAGGAGTACCCTAATTAAGTTAATAACAATGTACCTACCTATATAGTTTAAGTTTAAAAAAATTGGCTCTCAAAATAAATTTCAATCCTTGTACTGTTGATATTTGGCTCTGTTGACTAATGAGTTTGCCGACCACTGGCTTAGCGGCTTGAATCAGTGAGACTCACTGGGCATGGTACAGAGGGCCTCCACAGCTAGGACTTAAGTAACAGTTAAGTGGAGAGATGTTGGCTGTGACTGGTGAAAGGGCATCAAGTACAACACCAGGGGAAGTGGGCTAGGGTATCTGAGATCTGATTGTGGTTCTTCATAGGTTAGATTGAAGGAAAAACAGTCATGGCGAGAGGCTTTCATAGCAGGACTGAAGGCTTCCTCTATGAGTGTAGACTATCAAAGTCAGGGCAGTACATGATCCTGTTTGAACTTGGCAAGCATTCTCTGGATGACACATGATGAGTAATAAGTAAGAGCGCAAGGAGATGACTATGGGGTCCGGGACTGTAGGGGTGGAGGTGTGAGAGAAGTGTGGAACATAGAGTGATGTGCACTTGGGGAGGGAGTGTGACTTCATGGCCAGAGCACCCTGATATTGACATAAGAGTGAATGAAGGGAGAGTCCATTTCGGGTGGAGTCTGGATGATAAAATGAGGATTATTTTGGGGTAATTGCCTGAAAAGAGGGGTATTTTGGTGCTCCCTGCCAGGTTCAGGGCTTAGGTGACATTTATGTACCCACCTGCCTTTTGTTGTTGAGGGTGACACACTGATTCATAGGAATGAGATAGCATACATCAGTGTTACCCAGGCTTGGAAATCTCCAAGGGCATGGGTAAGGGAGAAGGGTAAGAGAGAAATGGATTATGGAGGTGGCAATCTATGATTTTGGAAAGTAAGGTAATTAGGAAACAACCCGTCCTAGCCACAGCAAATTTGCATTACCTTTGAAGTTGTGCCTCTGGGAATGAAGCTGTGTGAGACAAGTGTTCAAAGAACTATGTGCAGCAGGTAGTACAAAGCGATGAGCTCAGCACCCTGGGATTGTGGTCTGAGGGTGAAGTGTGATGCCATGTTTTTGGTGTCTTTGAGGAACAATCTGAGGGACTACAAAGGTAATGCCGGACAAGACCAATATCAATTCACTCACACTCTCTTTATGGTCAACATCTCTTCCTACCCTCTGTTCCTGACACCCACTCTACTGTCAAGAGGAAGTATGGCGTACCTGTGAATCCCATGGCTCAGTTATGTTCTATCTGCTCAACGGCCTTTATTGTGGGAAGACAAAATATCACTAGAAATATAAGATGACAGTGATTTTCATGTGATGAAGGCCCGGCATCTTCTCTAGTGTGTAGAGTGGAGAGAGCAGGTTGATGTGTATGATGGAATATGACAGAGTTGGAACTTTAGGAGTGAATCTGATCCCGGGCTGTACTGTCCCCACTGTCCCCATTATGACAGTATATGAACTTTGAGGATGTGTACATTGCCTTCTCTCAGTAGGAATGTGGGCTCCTTGATGAGCCTCAGAGACTTCTCTATTGTGATGTGATGCTGGAAGTTTTTGCACTTTTATCATCTGTAGGTAAGACCTTCACATTCTTCCAATGTCCTGAGATGATGTCCTCTCTTCCTTTATTCCTCTGATGTAGCTTTCATTCTTCTACAGCCAGTCCATGGGCTCTGCTAATTTCCCCAATGTCATGTCAGATGTGCTGTGGCTGCCATGGGTGAGGTCTGTGGAGAGCCCTGAGCCAAGGAGTCCACAAACATCCCTAAGACCAGTTTTCTCAGACAGTGCAGGATGTGTCTGGGAGTCAGGAGTCTTATAGACAGCTTAATGGGTCCCACCTGCTGTTCCTCTCCCTGGGAGGATGACTTTATCCAGATCCATGGCTTCTATTTCTACCTCCTTCCTCTAGCCAAAGGTCCTTGGTGACTGCCTGTGCCAGGTTATGGTCTTTACTTACATGAACCTTGAACTGTACTTACAAGATCACACTTCAGTTGTTTGTAATATTATCTTCTGTAAATACAATTGCAAACCAAATTGCAGTAGGCCAGTGCTGGCTGCCCATCTCTGTCATTTTTCATTAATACTTGGATTATTTCTGTTGTACGTATTTGTAGAGAAGAATGTGCAGGATGAACCCTGATATTTTTTTACAGGGTGAACATGCAGTATGGTCTCAGAAGAGGCCTGGCCCTGTTGAGTTGCAACTGTGGGCTAGATATAGATCTTTTGTTGTGAGTCAATTGCACGGAACCATGTTATGTGCAACACACTTTTGTAAAGGAACTTCCACCTGTCACCACAGTCAGCATTCAGTTCCTCACCATATTTCTATTTTCACGTTGGCATAAAACGGATGATGAGGAGACCAATTCTGAGCAGAGTGTATATGTACCAGGAGAGTCATGTCAGGGCTTTTAAGACAGCCCCAGCAACCCAGAAGACACATCTTTTTCTCAGTCTTAAAAGATATTTTGGACCTGACTGAGTTCCAAGTAGTATATTTTGAGCAGAAAGCCTTCATCCATAACATATATGTGCGAGAGACTTCTGTTTCATTGCAAACCCTCACCAGCAACAGAGAGATGCCAGTGGACAGAAGCCCTGGAAAGAAGATATGGACAGGGCCTCACTTGTGTCCCAGTGCAGCTTTTACTTAATATGGGTGCCTTCAACCATTAGGGAGGTTGGGAAAGACTTGCCAGCCATCTCAGACAATCTCCAGCACCAGGCCACTTTTAACACTGGGTAGTGAGATTTCACAAGAATTTCTCAGTGGAAGAAGTCATGACGAGTGGGCTGAATGTGAAAAAGCTGCCAGCCACAACCAGAAAGTTGTTCAACATCAGGTTATCTACTCCAGAGTAGTGATTTATAAGTGTAAAAAATGTAGAAAAGCTTTTAGAAATATCTTTTTCCTCATTCATCATAGAAAAGTTTACACTGTAGAGATGCAATACGAGTGTAGTGATCGTGGGAAGTCATTTACACACAGGTCTACCCTCATTCAACATTATAGCGCTCACAGTAGAGAAAAGCTATATGAGTGTAGTGATTGTGGGAAGTCCTTTAGGCAACACAGTAACTTCACTCAATACTAGAGAGTTCACAGTGCTGCAAAACCTTATGAATGTAGTGAATATGGGAAATCTTTTACCTGCAACAATCACCTCCTTATCCACAGGAGAGTTCACACTAGAGAAAAGCTATATGTGTGTACTGATTGTGGGAAGTCCTGTGTGCTCAGAAAAAAATGAATTCTGTATTCTTACTTATGTTTGAGGAAATGATGAGTACTCCGAGCTCTTAGGATCTTCACTCCTTTGTCTCTGAGTAAGGAATGGACCTAACCACTGTTTCCCCCAGACCACAGTCCTAAAATATGCTACACCTTTCAGGGACATTGTGCTTCTCACATTGTGCTGTGATGAATTTTTTCAGGTAGTTATTCACCAACATGCAAACCACTTGCTGTATATGGCCCTGGTTTATGATGTTTTTATAAAGGTGCCTTTTGCATTTGTACCTTTAATTTATTGGTTCTATTCTCTGCCTGTGATGAATTGAAAGCACAATTGTGATCTGTCAGCAGGTAGATGTGAAGAGATATTGTGGGGATCCCAAATTTTCAGTGCTTCTGAAGGGACATCTTGATGGCAGAAAATCACTCTTTGGCCATTATTTGCTTATTTTGCATTTCTGCCAAAAGCCTTAAAGCAAGACTGCAGGACTTTATGGTTCTAATTTGCAGCCTGGTACCTCTATTATTGGTGAAGTCAAAGGTCACCCTGAAGAGGAGGTCTTTGTTGTGCTTCTGTGAAGCACTTTGTTCACAGTGTGTATGACATAAGTCTCAGCAAATGATCCATGTCATGATGGACTAAATTTCATAGGCTGGTGTCATTTGTGGTAAGAATCTGGGGGTTGCGTGCAACCACAATTAGGGCAGAAGCACTGTTTTAATCGTTAGTGGGACAGACTGCAGTAAATTAGTTGAAAAATGCTTCTTCTGAATGTTTTCCACAAATGTTTCAAGGCCTGTGGCTTGCGTGATGTTTGTGTACAGATGTTCTCAGGATCCTCCATACCTGTCTACTATGACTGAAGTCATTGCCAGAGAAAATAATCTTATAATTTTGCTATTCTGCTGGCCCCCCTAGGGTGTTCACCTCAAGGTTGATGCTCAACATACAAGAATTCAAAGGTAGAGGAAGAATAATCCTATAATCAACCCCAGGATGTTTCTTGCAACCAGTCAACATTCCTATGGATTCTGATGATAATAATCTAAATTGCTTACTAATATTTGCTGGGACTATGGCAAGGCTGTTCCTTCCAGGATATGAGAAATGACATGCAACAAACTGCACATTTAATATGTACTATTTGGTGAGGTTTGATGTACATATAAAGCTGTGAAGTTGTCACACATGAAATAAACTTATCTGTCACCAATGTACAGGGTGGAGCAAAAATAGGTTTACAATAGTGAGCACCCAAAACACATAGTTTATTGTTTTTAAAAAAGTATTTTAAACATTAGTTTATTGATTCTTTTAGGGAAAATGGGAAGGAAGGGCGGGAGAGAAACATCTATATGAGAGACATATGTTAATCTGATGCCTCTTGCATGCCCCCTACTGGGGTTTGAGGAAGACATGTTCTAGTGCCCTGACCTGTTGTAGTGACCTTTAAGTGTAGGGGATGATGCCTAACTGAGTGAGTAACACTAACCAGGGCAGAGTAAATTCTTGTATTATTATTTGTTAATTATTGTATTACTTCCCATACCAACAACTCTAACCCTACTTTTGGCATACCCTATATTTCCTTCTGCCCTTTTACAAACTCTCTCTCTACCTTCCCCAGTCCTACAAGTAGGCATTGATTTTCCTTCCATTACAACGCAGTAGAGCATATTTTTCATAATTTTATAGGCACTAGAAGGTGTGTGCTCTTTAACAAATATTGGTTTCCTTCACCCTACATAGTTATTTTGAGATTCAACACAAATTGTGTACTGTGAATTACTACTTTAATTATGTGTCTATGACTTTGGTTATTTCCAGGTTTGGGGTATTACAGATAAATCTGCTGAGCATATTGTGTTCAGTTCATTATCTAGATGTATGTTTTACATTGTAAGATATATGGAACTGTGATCTAAAATGCTTATTTCCTTTGCATTCCCACCCACCCAGAGTAATGAAAGTTCCCGTTTTTCTGCAACTCTGCCAGCACATATGATGGTAATTTTTTCAAAATACTAGCCCAATAAATGAGTATAGGATTACCTCACCTTTGTTTTACTTTCATTTACCTAACAATTTTTGATGGTGAGCATTTGTTTCATACATATATTCACATTGTCTTTATCATATTTGTTAAAATATCTGCTCAGAATCTTTTAACAATTTTTAAAATGAATTTATTACCTGGAGAGCATTATGCTAAGCAAAATAAGCGAGTCAGAGAAAGATCAGTATCACATGATATCATCATTTCTGGATTATAATGAACAGCATAAACCAGCGGTTCTCAGCCTGTGGGTCATGGCCCCTTTGGGGGTTAAACGACCCTTTCACAGGGGTGGCCTAAGACCATTGGGAAACACATATATAATTATATATTGTTTTTTGGGGTCACCACAACATGAGGAGCTTTATTAAAGGGTCGAGGCATTAGGAATGATGAGGTCCACTGGCATAAAGTGATGAACAAAAATACATTCAGAGACAAAAGCATCAAAGAGACCTTCAAACCTCATAAAAAAGGCATGAGAGGGTGATCGGGGTTTGGGGGATAAGAGATCCAAAGAACAGTATGGGAGGTGCTCTTTATGTCAGTGTAGCAGGTGGGGGAACCCAGCTGAGCTGCACAGTCACCCACAGGGCATGATGACATCAGTGTGGTCCTGGGACTAAAACCAGAGCAGCTGGGCACTAACATTGACAGACGAGTGAATGAAAAGGGAGTCCATTTCTGATGGTGTCTTCATGATATGATATGGGAAATTTTAGGATAATTTCTAACAAGATGGGTTGTTGTGGTGCTACATACGAGGTCCAGAGCTTAGGTGACATATATGTGCCCACCTGTCATTTCTAGTTGAGGCCTGACCCAGTGAACAACAGGAATGAGATAGCATACATCAGTGTTACCTGCACTTGAAAATCTCCACCAGCATGGGGAAGGGAGAACAGAGAAGGTTGAGAGAGAAATATATCACAGAGGTGGTGAACTAGAATTTTAGAAAATAAGCTAGTTAGAAAACAACCTGTCCTTGTGATGGCTTATTTATGTCATTAGTGAAATGTGCCTCTGGGAATGAAGCTGTGAGACAAGTGTGGATCAAAGAACTATGGGCAATAGGTAATGCAAAGTGATGGCCTGAGCAAACTGGGATTGGAGTCGGAAGTGTAATGTGCATTAGCATTTTGGTGTCTTTGAGGGACAATTTGGAGGACAACATGGGTATTGCTTGACAAGACCAGTGTCAAGTCACTCACACTCCCTTTATGCCCTATGTTACTGGCACCCACTGTTATTGAAAGGGGGCAGTCTGACTCTCATTTGAGGCCCAAAGCACAGGTATATTATAACTGCTCATCTGCCTTTATTGTTGTGAGAGACACAGCATCAATCTGCACTAATAAAAGACAAACATGCAAATTGCCCGTACCTTCGCTACACCTTAAGCCACGCCCACGAGCCAGTCAGAGCGACTATATGCAAATTAACCAAACAAGATGGCGGCCGGCAGCAACGGAGCTGGAGCAAGCAGGAGGCTTGGTGGCCCCGATGATGGAGGAAGCCAAGCTTCCCGCTTGCCACAGCGGGCTCTGAGCTCCACTCAAAGCAACAAAGTTTCAATTATAGAAGGTAAATAAACCCCAGATACCTGCTTTCAGCTGGCCGTGGCCACGGAGCTGGAGCAACCAGCAGGCTTCCCTCTCGCCCACCCTGGCCAGCTCTGAGCTCCTCTCAAAGCTACAAAGTTTCAATTATAGAAGGTAAATAAACCCCAGAATTAAAAAAGAAAAGAAAAGGAGAGGCTGGGAGCTTCCGTCGCCAGGGGGCTTGGCCAGCCTGAAAACAGCCCTCAGCCCCTCACCCAGACTGGCCAGGCACCCCTGCGGGACTCTCCACCCAAAAGGGGGTGTGGCCAGCCTGAAAACAGCCTTCAGCCCCTTACCTAGGCTAGCCAAACCTCCATGGGGTAAGGGTCCCCACTGGGGAAGGGGCTTGACCAGCCTGCAAACAGCCATCAGCCTCTCACCCAGGCTGGCCAGGCACCCCAGTGGGGACCCGCACTCTGAAGGGGATGTGACCAGCTGCAAACAGCCATCAGCTCTAACAGCAGAACAACTGGGAATGACTGGTCACTATGACACATACTGACCACCAGGGGGCAGACGCTCACTGCAGGAGCTGCCCCCTGGAGGTCAGTGCACTCCCACAGGGGGAGGTCTCCTCAGCCACAAGCCAGGCTGACGGCTGCCAGTACAGCGGTGGTGGTGGGAGCCTCTCCCACTTCCTCAACAGCGCTAAGGATATCCGACTGCAGCTTAGGCCTGCTCCCTGCTGGCAAGTGGACATTTCCCCAGGGCTGCCGGGCTGCCAGAGGAATGTGTGACTACCAGCTTGGGCCCGATCCACCAGGGAGTGGGCCTAAGCCAGCAGGTGGACATCTTCCGAGGGGTCCCAGACTGCAAGAGGGCATAGGCTGGGCTGAGGGCCCCCCTCAAGTGCACAAATTTTTGTGCACCGGGCCTCTAGTAGGAATATACGGAGATATTGACTTTGATGGGACTAAGGCCTGCTGTCTTCCCTGATGTGGGGAGTAGAGGAAGCAGATGGTTGTGCCGGGTGGGGAGTGTGACAAACTTGGCATCTCAAGAGAGAATCTTATCATGGGATGTACTGTCCTCATTATGACAGGATATGAATTTTGAGGACGTGGCTATTGCGTTCGCTCAGGAGGAGTGGGAGATCCTTGATGAGGCTCAGAGACGTCTATACTGTGATGTGATGCTGGAAGTGTTTTCACTTGTATCATTCGTAGGTAAGACCTTCATCTCTCCTAGTGTACTGAAGTGATGCCCACTCTTTATTTATTCTCCAGACATAGCACTGTCTCTCTCAAAGCAAGACCATGGGCTCTCCTCATTTCCCCCACTGTCTTGTGAAATGGGCTGTGGCTGCCAGTGCTGAGCTCTCAGAGAGCCCTGACTAATAGACTCCACAAACTTCCCTAACACCAGTTGCCTTAGGAACTGCAGGAAGTGTCTGGGTGTCAGCAGTCTTACAGACAGTTTAATGGGTCCCTCCTGCTCTTCCTCACCCAGGAAGGGTGACTATATCCAGATCCATGGCCTCCACTTCTCCACCTTTCCTGTAGATAAGGACCTTGGTGAATGCCTGTGCCAGGTATCTTATTTATATACATGAACCAGTTGCTGTTATTGTAAGACCCTCCTTCCATTGTTGTTTGTAATATTACCTTCTGTGAATACTATTGCAAGCCAAATGCTATGGGCAAGTGATGGCTGCTCACCTCTGTTGTCTTTCATTGAAACTTGGAATATTTAGTTTGTAGATATTTCTAGAGAAGGAGGTGCAGAGAGAACCCTGGGTTTCTGCAGGGTGAACGTACAGGATGTTCCTAGGGGAAGCCTGGCCTGGCTGAGTGGCAGCTCGAGGGAGGTAGGACATAAGGATGGTGTTCAGATTGTACCAGGAACCTGCTCCTGTCTAATGATGTTTGGTGCAAGTTCCAATGGCCACCCCTCATTTATACATTTCCTTTTTCATATTTGACACTTTGCTGGCTTCTCATTTCATCAGCGGCTTTCTAGCTTTGGCTATCTTTGCCTTTGTGTCCTTTTTACATCACCTATTCCTTTGCACATCTCTTTCTGCAGTATACTACAACATGGACCTATGCAAGCGTTATAAGGAGCACATACACTGAGTGGCCAGATTATAATGACCACCCCTTCAGCACTCGATTGACACTTCCAAAATACTCGATATTGAAAACTTCCTAAGCAGATACTCTCAAGGTTTTATTATCATTATTATTATTATTCTTTGCATAACAGATTCATTTCTTTGTACTGATGGGGTGGTCATAATAATCTGGCCGGTCATAATAATATGGCCACTCAGTGTACATGCTTAAATACCCCTAAAATAGCAGCTACTTGTTTATTGAATTTTACTTGGAATGAGATGTAACCAACCTTCTGCACAGCTTGCCCATGTCACCAGCATAGAAGATCTGCTGCAGTGATGGCAAACCTTTTGAGCTTAGCGTGTCAGCATTTTGAAAAACCCTAACTTAACTCTGGTGCCATGTCACAAATAGAATTTTTCTGATATTTGCAACCATAGTAAAACAAAGATTTATATTTTGATATTTATTTTATATATTTAAATGCCATTTAACAAGGAAAAATCAACCAAAAAAATGAGTTTGCATGTCAACTTTGACACACGTGTCATAGGTTCGCCATCACTGATCTACTGAATGCTGTTAGCAGCAGAATGAGCTGGACAGTCCACTTCTCCTCCATGTGGTACTTGTCTTGTTTTTGCTCTATTTCTGCTTAAGTCTTCCTTGTTTTGTGATCTTCAGTGCTCAAGAACTTCAAGTGACCTCTTACTAATCCATCTTTCAGGTCTTTTATTTTCAGCCAATTGCATGAAACCAATGTAGTATGTGCAACCCACTTTTATAATGGGACTTCCCGCTGTCACCAGAGTCAACATTCATTTTGTCATCATTCCTCTGTTTTCAGGTCCTTGGCGTAAGATGGATGATGTGGAGGCCTATTCTCAGCATAGTGTATCTATAGGAGATTATCAGGTCAGGGCTTCCAGGACAGCTGCAGCCACCCAGAGGTCCCATCTGTGTAAGCCATGCTTCTCAGTGTTAAAAGATATTTTGCACCTGACTGAGTTACAAGTGGTTTACTTTGAGAAGAATGTGTTCTTAAGTGATGCATGTTTGAGAGACTTGTGTTCCAGTGCAAACCCTCACCAGCAACAGAGGGATGCCAGTGGAGAGAAGCCCTGGAAAGAAGATATGGAGAGTCCCTCGCTTGTGACCTGTTGCTGCTTCTACTTATCTGGGATGCCTGTAGCTAGTATGGAGGTTGGGGAAGACTCCCCAGCCATGTTAGGGCTTCTCCAGCACCAGGCCACTCTTAACACTATGGAGCCACACAGTAACAATGAGATTTCACAGGAATTTCTCAGTGGAAAAAGACATCACCAGTGGGTGGAATGTGAAAGAGCTGACAGCCAGAAACAGAAAGTTGCTTATCAGAAAGGTCTCTGCTCTGGAGATATGGTTTATGAGTATAATAAATGTGGGGAAGTGTGTAGACAAATGTTTAACCACCCTCCACATGGGAGAGTTCACACTGGAGAAAAGCCTTATGAGTGCAGTGAATGTGGGATACCCTTTCGTCAAAAGTGTCACCTCATTGTACACCAAAGAGTTCACACTGGAGAAAAGCCTTATGAGTGCAGTGAATGTGGGATATCCTTTCGTCAAAAGTGTCGCCTCATTGTACACCAAAGAGTTCACACTGGAGAAGAGCCATATGAGTGTAGCGAATGTGGGAAGCATTTCAGAGAAAGGTCTAACCTCAATAAGCACCACAGAGTGCACACTGGAGAAAAGCCATATGAGTGTAGCGAATGTGGGAAGTATTTCAGAGAAAAGGCTGCCCTCACTAAACACCACAGAGTTCACACTGGAGAAAAGCCATTTGAGTGCAGTGAATGTGGGATAGCCTTTCGTCAAATGTATAACCTCACTATACACCAAAGAGTTCACACTGGAGAAGAGCCATATGAGTGCAGTGAATGTGGGAAACATTTCAGAGAAAGGTCTAACCTCAATAAGCACCACAGAGTGCACACTGGAGAAAAGCCATATGAGTGTAGCAAATGTGGGAAGCATTTCAGAGAAAAGGCTGCCCTCACAAAACACCACAGAGTTCACATTGGAGAAAAGCCATATGAGTGTAGTGAATGTGGGAAGCATTTCACTGAAAGGGCTGAACTCACTATACACTACAGAGTTCACACTGGAGAAAAGCCATATGAGTGTAGTGAATGTGGCATATCCTTTCGTCAGAGGTCTCACCTCACTATACACCACAGAGTGCACACTGGAGAAAAGCCATATGAGTGTAGTGATTGTGGGAAACATTTCAGAGAAAGGTCTACCCTCAATAAGCACCACAGAGTGCACACTGGAGAAAAGCCATATGAGTGTAGCGAATGTGGGAAGCATTTCCGTGAAAGTGCTGCCCTCACTATACACCACAGAGTGCACACTGGAGAAAAGCCATATGAGTGTAGCGATTGTGGGAAACATTTCAGAGAAAAGGCTACCCTCACTAACCACTGCAGAGTTCACACTGGAGAAAAGCCATATGAGTGTAGTGAATGTGGGAAGCATTTCAGTGAAAGGTCTGCCCTCAGGAAACACCACAGAGTTCACACTCGATAAAAGCCATATGAGTGTAGTGAATGTGGGAATTCCTTTAGTGAAAGCTCTATCCCCAGTGAAGACAAGAGAGTTCACACTGGTGAGTGTAGTGAGTGTGGGATTCCTTTTAGCTACAACTATAATCTGGTTAGACACCTGTAATTTCACACTGGAGAAAAGATGTAAATGTGCAGGGAATGTTTTATTTTTCTCACTAAGAATAAGAACACTTAAGGGGCTCTAAGGGACCCATTTACATGAATGTAAACCCCTTTAATGAGAACATACACTCTGCTAGATTCGTCATAAAATTGAGGTACAAGTGAGACTTGAAGTATCTGTGTTGGACTTGCTAACATGTCCAGACCTACAACCCAAATGATGTCACTGTGAGTGTTTATCACTAAAGAGATTTCACAGCTAACACCTGCCTCACCTGAGGAGTGTGCATCGGTCACATTCCCTGGGTGCTCAGGGGAATGTATTCTGTGTTCTCGCTTCTGCTTATGGTAATTATGATTCCTCCAAGCTCTTGGCAGTATCTTCATTCATTTCTCTATGACTAGAAAATGCACCTGACCCAGGATTCATCCAGAGCAGCTGTTCTCAGCTAAGCAGTGCTACCTCTTTCAGGGACATAGTGGTACTCACATTATGCTTTGATAAATTTTGGGGTTTTTTTATTCACCAACCTGCAAACTCTGTGCTCTCCTCTGCTCTGGTTTATGATTTTTTTTTAAGGGTGTTTTTATATTTGTGTTGTTATTTATTAGTGCATTATTTTCAACACCAACTACTCTAAACCTGAATTTGCCACACTCTGTATTTACCCCCAGTCGTTTTGTAATATTTCTGCTTCCCCAACCCTCCATGCAGACATTGATTTACCTTCCTTTACAATAGAGTAGTTCATATTTTTTATAATTTTATTGGCACTATAAGGTGAATTCTCTTTAACAAACACTGGCTTCCTTCATGCTATACAGATGTTTGAGATTTAACACTAACGTTTATATGAATAATTTTTTTATTTCTAGAAAATATTGTATTCTATGGATAACCACTTTTACTATTGAGCTGCCTATAATTTCAGTTATTTCTACGTTTGGGGTTTTAAAAATAAAACAGCTCAGAATATTGTATTCCATTCTTTCTACAGATGTATGTCTTATTAAACTGTTCCACTGTCAGTGAATGTGGTACATTTCAACATATATGGAACTGTGACCTCAAATGGTCAATCAGTTTGCCTTCCCACCCACCTAGAAAATTCTATGCAACTCTGCCAGCACATGCAAAGGTTAATCTCTTTAAGTACTAGCCCCATCAATGAGTGTACTGTTAACTCGCTTTTGTTTTAACTTCATTTCCATAAAGATATTTGATGGTGATGATTTCTTCATATATTTCTTTCACTGTCTTTATCTTCTTTGTTAAAATGCTCAGGATTTTTTGTTACTTTTTAAACTTAATTTATTATTTCTATTCTAACCAATAGGAGTGCGGGGCCGCCTCTAAGACATATTGTTTGAATTTCACTTATTCCCTCATTGACTTCGACTGATTTTTTGGCCATAGGGCTTTCTGGGTTTTTGAAATCCTATAAACAAAAATGGGCTTTCTTAATTTTTACCCCTAGGTATGATTTTAATA
>NW_005872095.1:0-61587 GCF_000147115.1 Myotis lucifugus
TTAGAACTTATTTCCAGGACCATGAAGGTTTGGTTTCCTAGGTTGGCATTTACAGCAAATTGCTTTGTGACCCCAAACAAGTTTTAAGTCTCTTTTCTTCTAAAATAGTAACAAGAAAATGAGAATATCTGAAACCTCTCCTGAAGTGTTATGGGAATTATTTATTATTTTTTAAACAGCATTGAGAGACTCAGAGGGATGGGGCATAAAATCAAATAACAAGATTGAAAGCTCACCAAATATTTTTTATAATGTTAAGTTATGGCTAAAAAAGAAAATTCTTGGCAATAAATGGTGAAAGTATTTCTCACAGTGACTAGAATGAAGATACTAAAATACTGAGAGTGGCCTGAGAGGAATTTCATAGCCCATTTAAAAATTAAAAGAAATCTTTTGTTATAAAAAATTTAAAGATAATATTTTCAAGTAGAGGAATAATATAATAAACTTCAAGCACCGTTAAACCACCTTCAATAATTATCAGCTCCTTTCAAATCTTTTTGGCTTATGTCACTATCCAAATTATTTTGAAGAAAATAACTATATAATTTTATTTTATCTCAGAGTCCAAATATTCAGATAAAATACAGTGAATTCAAATGTATTTCCAAATGGGGTTCAAATGTAAAACGTCATTGTATTTGTTAATCATTAATTACTTGAACCAATAAAAATAAATTAAAAACCCACAAATTTGTAAAGAAAAGAACACTGCAGAACCAAGAGTTTCTTTTGAAATGTAGGAAACAATCCTGTAGGTACTGAAGTTTTATTTATCCTATTATAATATAGATTATAATATAGAATTATGTAAGGGGCACCACTAAAGAAACAGCAAACTCTTTCAAGGCAAGAAGTAACATCTATTCCAGTTATTGCAGGAAAAATGTACTGCTTTTAATAATTTTTAACTGAGATTTTAGCCACTAAAATTTTAGCATCTACTTCTTGGATCATACATCTACTTGCTTGCTTATGAGTGTTCATTCCTTCCCTAATTTTAGGAACTCTAATGTATAAGACCTTTAGAATCATCTTAAGTTTTAAATTGAACACATTCCATTGATGGCGAACCTTTTGAGCTCGGCGTGTCAGCATTTTGAAAAACCCTAACTTAACTCTGGTGCCGAGTCACATATAGAAATTTTTTGATATTTGCAACCATAGTAAAACAAAGATTTATATTTTTGATATTTATTTTATATATTTAAATGCCATTTAACAAAGAAAAATCAACCAATAAAATGAGTTCTCATGTCACCTCTGACACGCGTGTCATAGGTTCACCATCACTGCATTAGACAGTAGGAGCTGCCCACTTCCTATGTTGCATTCAAAATATTTTCATATCACATTTTAGGGTGACCTTTCTATTAGTAATAGTACACACTTAACAGTGGCTTTAATTTGAAAAAGTAGTTACCGAAGATTTATGTGCTTAAATATGCTCTTTCTATATTGAAATCAGTTTAAAACTTCATTCTACATGTAAGGATTTCCAAAATATGAACTGAAATCAAAGTGATAGGAAATAGTTAAAATTTATATGGAAAGAAGACTAATGTAGAGGAACCTTCTGTCTCATGAAATAAATAACAAAATAGCATTTAAACTGGAAGACAGATTGCAATCAAAACTGGACTAGTAAGTTACATAAAATGGGAATTAAATCTGCACAAGCGCAGGAATAAAACTCTTTTTACTCCTCTCTAACAATTCCACTTACCGCCCGGGAGGGAGTTAAACAGCTGACCTGCAATCCATACTGCGTGGCTGAAGAGGGAGATCTTTGGGAGAAGAGAAAAGAATCAGCTGACCTGAACTAACCTCGATTAGCTATAGTAAGTGGAGTGGCTAAGGCATGGCTTCCTGGAGAATTTCAGGCAGGCTTTTCCACAGGCTGGATTGTGAAATGGACATGTTTTATAAATGAAACACTTCTGTGTGGGGAACTCCCTGAACCTGGTCTACTTGGTGCATGTTCCAGATGGGGAGGAAAGGCCTGTGGAGTTGCCTTTGATTCAACTTCTGTTTGCTTTACCTGAACCTCCTGATTTCATATCTACCTAAACTTATTTAGGGAAGCATGCTACTGAGGTATGACCTCTGATTAATGTGAGTCTGATTTGACAATCCAATGGTATATGTGAGTTCATTTCTCTCAGGGGTGGGCAAGATGTGTGAAAGAATTGAACTTACCCATTTCAATCATTTAGTGGCTTAAAATGAAATCCCTTTCAGGTTAATCAATTTCTTTTTTTCCCCCTCCAAAATAATGTGCTTTATTATTTTATGATATTCTTCAGTACAATTATTTTTCAGCTAGATTTTTCTTCTTTATTAAATTTATTGGGTGTCATTGGTTAATTAAACTACAGGTTTTAAGTGTACAATTCTGTATACTGCATTGAGTGCTCACTACTCAAAGTAAAATCTCCCTTCCATCACCATATATTTGACCCCCTTTACAACTTTTCTATCTCCCTTCTCCCCACCTCCTTTCCCTCTGGTAACCACCATACTGTTGTCTATTTCTATGAATTTTTGTTTGTTTGCCTTGCTTGTTCATTTGCCACTTTCAGTTTTATATCCCACATATGAGTAAAATCATATGGCTCTTGACTTTTTCTTAGTTAGCATGGTATGATCAACATCCATCCATGTTGTTACCAAGCAATGGTAATTTACCTCTAACCACAGCAGGTGGGTTCATAACAGGAAAGTAGAAATGATTTCCAGGCCATGTAGTATATAACATGCATAGGTGACATGCTGCTTCTTCTGCAAATAATTCAATCTTAAAAATAAGTAGAGCAATGCATGAGTGCCACCAAGTAATGGACTGGAGATCATAGTCAAACTCCTGCCATGTGCTGAGCAAGGAAGGGACAGAATCATCCCTGTCCTTTTCATATACGAAAGTTAGAAATGTATAGAGAGAGAGCAACACATAACATGTGCATTTCATGTTGCCATCTTCCTCCAAATGCCAATCAGGTAGTTAACCTTTCCCCATGTTTTTCTCTAAAGGTTTGAGACTCAATCCTGTATGTCCAATGTTACCTGCACACCAGTCCAGTTGAAAAGATATTTGGTAGAGCAGAGCCAGATGCAAACATTTCTTTTTAAAAACGATACTGATTCTTAGAAAACTAGTGGCCTGGTGCACGAATTCGTGCACATTGAAAGGAAATTAATTAGAATAAATATTTTAATATTGTTATTTGCCCTTTCTCTATAATAGAAGTGTCAACCAAATTCACAATCAACAATGACAGATGGAAACACACGTGTGCGATTGGCATCAGCGAGAGCTTTATATGTATCGTGCATGTGTGAGTCAACTTAGCCTTTTTTAGATGTAGAATAAACTTACTTAATTAGACCTGCTTTCTGATGTAGCTAAAGTTTTTCCAGCCCAAGGAAGCACCCCAAATTCTCTTTCAGGTAATTGTCAGCAACACAGCAGTAAATATCAACATGAAGCAGATTATTATTGCAGATCACTCAGGGAGAACAAAGGGTAAAATATTTAACTGCAGCAGTGTTTGACTATATTCTATGCAGTGAGAAAACCTGAAGTCATTTTTAAGGCCCACCATTTCTTCTTTTTAGTTGGGCCAAGTTTCTAAGCTTTCTAAATCTCCATTTTCTGGCTAATGAAAAGAAAATAGGATTCTACCGAGTCTCCTATCTACCTACTCCAGGACTTCTGTGAGGATCAAATGAGATGAGGCACAGGAAAACACTTCACAGACATTTGGTTAAAGTGTAAACTGTTTGCACCTGGCTATAAAGCAAGTTGTGTTCCTGGGCTGAAGAAACTCCAAGGAGGCTAGTCGCTAGGGAGAGCAAGCTATGTGATGTCATTACCACAGCCACTGTTTCTGGGCTGGGCTAGGCTATGGGCCACATTTTACACCATGGGGTCTCGGCAGCGTCGGCTGTGATTTGGTGGGTTGTCACTCCAGGGTGATGGCGAGGCCTGTGTCCCACTTGGGGGAAGCCGAGTGTTGCTTTGTGAGCACCAGGTCTGCGGTGCTATTTCTCTGTAAATGGCCAGTGCGCATCATGGCAGCTCCTGTATTGAGCGTCTGCCCCCTGGTGGTCAGTGCACATCATAGCAACCGGTTGGATGGTCAGACACTTAGCATATTAGCCTTTTTTATATATAGAATATAATATAATTGACATTTCAAACAAAAATGAGTAGTGTGAGATTAAATTATGTCAGAATTATTTTGCATTTAGGTTAGTGATTACAAATAGGTGTGTGTTCCTTACAGAAATGAGTTTAGTTTTACCATCTAATCCCACTTCACTTGAATTTTGGTAATAGTTTTCTACCTAGATGTTGCTGGATCCAAATTGTATTTCTCTCTTGTGCTCTCAGTGTTTGGGCCCCTTTGGTTTCTTCCTGGGAATTGCAGGGGGATGACAGGCTAATTCTCTGATTGCCTGAAATTTAGATAATTACTAGGGCTGCACTGCCCTTTGTACAGTTCTTTTTATAAAAGATTTTTTTTTAACAGAGGGAGAGAGAGAAACATCAACGTGAGACTGATGTATCCATCAGCTGCCTCCTGCATGCCTTCTGTTGGGAATGGAGCCTGTCACCTGGGCACATGCCCTGACTGGGAATCGAACCCGCACCCTTTCAATGCATGGGATGATGCCCAGTCAACGGATCCACACTGGCCAGGGCTGTACAAGTTCTTGTAATTTAATTTCACTTTTCTCCTGAACTCTCTAATAATATATGCATCCTATGGATTGCGCAGTTTATTATGAACGATTTCTTACAGATCACACTTCTTTCTCATCCGCTCTGTGCACTTTTTGCTCTTTCTGCCAAACATACCTTTCTCATATTATTGTGCCTATTGCCAGTGGACTTTTCCTTTCTCTTTGTGTTCCTATCTTCTGCTCTATAAGCTATTTTTCCTCTTTGGTTTTACTATTTCTCAGTTGGTGCCTGAAGGCCTTGGAGAATAAGAAAGAATCAATTTTTGACAGATGATCTAAGAAAACCACATTCCCTGGCTTTTTAGCATTGTGCCTTTAACCTTTTTCTGCTAATCCGAAGTGTGTTACACAAACTTACATTCTTTAAAATCAGATGGCTTTAATTGGAGGGAGCCATCCCATGCCATCAGGTTTTGTTTTCAGGTCGTCCACGAAGGGTGTGATCCGCTTCTCTACTGTACTTTTTGCCTCCAGTTCTTTCCTCATCACTCTGGAGTGCTGCAAGATGAAGGTTTCTGAGACTCAGATGGTTTTCATGTTCATGCTCAGAAACAGAGAGCAGCTTCTCTACAGTGAGGGAATAAAATTCACACCCCGTGGCTTGGCATTCACGGCCCTATATTCACCTTGCAGTGACCTTAACCATAACCTGCTGTTCCAGTGTTACTTCTCCCTTCTCTCGTCCATGTAACCTTTCAGACCTTCCTGTGTCACTCTCTCTTCTTTGGATACACAATGTATTCTTTTTAAAAAATGTTTTTATTGATTTTTTAGAGAGAGAAGGGAGAGATATATATAGAGAGAAACATTGATGAGAGAGAAGCATCATCCATAGGCTGCCTCCTGCACGCTCCACACTGGGGATCAAGCTCACAACCCGGTATGTGCCCTGACCGGGAATCAACCTGGTTCCTGGGTCGATGCTCAACCCCTGAGCCACACTGGCCGGGCTACACAATGTATTCTTTAACTCTAGGCACTTAGATTACTTTGTTGGCTTCTACCTGGGCTATCTGTTCTTTACATCTCTTTTTAAAAATATATATATTTTATTGATTTTTTACAGAGAGGAATGGAGAGGGAGAAGGATAGAGTTAGAAACATCGAAGAGAGAGAAATATCGATTTGGCTGCCTCCTGCACACTCCCTACTGGGGATGTGCCCGCAACCCAGATACATGCCCTTGACCAGAATTGAACCTGGGACCCTTTAGTCCGCAGGCTGACACTCTACCCACTGAGCCAAACCAGTTAGGGCTGTTCTTTACATCTCTTAATGACCCATGTCCTCTTTTTATGTTTGATTTTAGATATGACTGTTTCCCAAGCTTGGAATTCTCTGATACTGATACGCTTCCCTGATATTTGAAATAAGTTAACTCTAAAGTCTCACTTTAAAAATCAGTGGCACTCACTACATTTTATCTTGAGCTTCATCCCATGTGCTGATTCATTACAAATTGAAAATCTAACTTGTGCCAGACACAATTTTAGGCTCTAGTGATACAGCTGTGAACAAAGCAGACAAAAATCCCTGCCTCCTTGGAGCTTCATCTTGTAGCATCATAGCTGCTTAAGAGAGTCTTAAAATGTTGAGTTATTATTACTACCACTGGTAGTGAAGCGAGAAGATCAAATGTCCACACATTTATGTATTCCTAACGAGAGGCCCGATGCACGAAATTCGTGCAAGGGGCTTGGCCCTCATAGCCACCGTGGCTGCCTGGGCCCTTGCAGCCCCAGCTTCGTCTGGAAGGTCATCCGGAAGGACATCTGGAAGGTTGTTCTGCTGTTCAGCCTAATTAGCATATTACGCTTTTATTATTATAGATGCTTTACAGAATCAAAAATAAATTGTTTCTCATTAAGAAATGCTGCTTGATGACTGAAAAAAAATGTGATCGTTCTTGATGTCACGCTATTTGTTATACTAAAAAATATAGTTGCACATGGGGCCAGTACTGATTTAGGAAAAATGGATTAGAGAAGCACAGTGAAGACAGGAACAAGAGAAAACATTATAAAAGGACTTCCCAGGTCACCGGGAAGACCCACACTGTCCGGTGTGCAGCCTGCGGTTTCAGTTTCTACTATGAGACTTTATTCAACTCTTCAGCTTTCCTGGGATAAGCATTGTGCTTACCATGACCCAAGAGAAGCCATGGCATCATTGTTATTGCCAAACCACTTCTCTTCTTGCCCTGGTACCAAGGAAGAGGTTGGCGAACGCTGCTACTTTTCCTTCTTTGTTAATAGCAAGCTCAACAAACAAACATGTTTCTTAAGAACATGGGTGAAGATTGGGATAAACTTTTCTCCCTTCTGCTTTCCTGGTTATTCAGGATCATCTACTTCTTCAGGTCTTACTGTGTGTGGGCTTATATTAATGATAATAATAAAGATTTCAGCCCTAACTGGTTTGGCTCAGTAGATAGAGCGTCGGCCTGCGGACTGAAAGGTCCCAGGTTCGATTCCGGTCAAGGGCATGTACCTTGGTTGCAGGCAAATCCCCAGTTGGGGGTGTGCAGAAGGCAGCTGATCGATGTTTCTCTCTCATTGATGTTTCTAACTCTCTATCCCTCTCCCTTCCTCTCTGTAAAAAATCAATAAAATATATTAAAAAAAAATAAAGATTTCACTTGGCTCATGTAGGGTCTCTTCCTGTTTCAGAAATATATCTCCAATATAATATTTTTTTGGAGTCCCTGATGAATGTATCATATGTTTTCATTGGAAGGTTGGTTGGATGATCACATGTTACCTAGTGGGCAATGTGTTACTGGTATATCTTCTGGGCCCTGTTGCTCTCCTAGGTACCACTTTTGTTTCTTCTGGGTACCATAGTACCTACTAGTCACTCCTATTGATGACTGTTGCATCCTTGTGTAAACCACACACTGCAGACACCTTATCCCTGCCAGGCCCTGCTGTTCTTATCCACTGGGCACTAAAGACTGGAGCAGTGTCTCCATTTCCAATTAAGCATCACGACAGATAAAATTGATTTTTCATAAAACCGAAACTGCTGAGTGGTCTGTGGAGAAGTGGGGAGAGAAATACTGTCCCTCCTTTCTGAGGTTTATTCTGTTGCAGGTGAGAAGCAAGAATAAGCCTTCTGCTCTGCATTTAAAGAATCATTTGGTCATACTGATCTTTCCTTTTTCTTTTCCCCTTTCATTTTTTCTTCCCTTCCTTCCTTCCCTTCCCTTCTCTTTCTTTCTCCCCTTCTTTTCCTTTTCATTCCTCTTTCCCTTCCTTCCCTCCATCCTTCCTTCCTCTGTTTCCTTCTCTTTTTCTTTTTTTAAAAACTCCCTTTTCCTAAGAACTGGCCATTAATCCAGAGATTTTTTTTTAGTGTTCTTCAACTTCTTATGTAATTTGTTTCCCAGAGACTTCTAAATCTCTCAAGTAAAGACATCATGAAAGTCAAGCTCAATTGATTGAAAGTATATGCTGTAATAGTTTCTATAATACAGTAAGGACTCAAAAATAACTATGGAATGAATGAATAAAATGGAATATCAATTTAGTGCAGTCTGAAATCACTGTACAAGATCATTTTGATAAGTATTTTATTTCTTCTAAAATTCTTAGAAGCAAAGGTATGCTTTCATTAAACTTTGTACCTTCTAAAGCTTTACATTTAGTATTTTGCATGTAATGGCTTAAATATAGTTTTGAAGTAATGAGTGTTTTTTTTTTTTTTTACATTTGTACTAAAAAAACATAAGTGTGAGATGTATCACACAGTAAAATATGTCTGATAACTGATATGTAATCCAAAGTTCACATTTGGATAGCCTTAATATTGCTTGCATATTATAATTAATTTTTGCTAAAAGATTATCTGTAATCTTAAAGGTCAGATGTTTTTCTGAGGACTTCTAATTTTAAAATTTCTATGTTAACTGATTGTTAGCATTAGACATTTTGAAGAATGTTCCTTTTCCCACAAATACTTGTCATTTATCTGAGTAAAAATATTTGATCCTCTTCTAATAGTTGATTTATAACAGACACTTATGGGTATTATATACTATTAATATTTGTTTGGCTTTCTTCCTCTTTAATGTCAGTAAGAAAAACTGAAATTTTTTTTATTGAATTTATTGGGTAACATTGGTTAATACAATTATATGGGTTTCAGGTTTACAATTCTATAATACATCATTTGAATATTGCATTGTGTGTCTTCCCAAAATCAAGTCTTCCATCACCATGTAGCTCCCCTTTACCCTCTTTTACCTGCCCCCACCCCCTTTCCTCTGGTAATCGTCATACTGTTGTCTGTGTCAATGAGTTCCCCCCTCAATTCCTTCACCTTTTTCACCCAGTCCCACAACCTCCCTTCCCTGACAGCTGCCAGTCTGTTCTCTGTATCTATGAGTCTGTTTCTATTTTGTTCATTAGATTCCACATATAAGTGAAATCATATGGTACTTGTCTTTGTCTGATTGGCTTTTTTTCACTTAGCATAGCACTCTCCAGGTCCATCCATGCTGTTGCAAAATGTAATATTTCTTTTTTTTCCAGGTGAATAGTATTCCATTGTATAAATGTACCACCGTTTTTTATCCACTCATCTACTGATGGGCACTAGGGCTGTTTCCAAATCTTGGTTATCTATATAATAAAAACCCAGTGGTTGTGATGCCGTAATGACCAAAGACTGGTCACCAGGAGGCTGCGTGCGAAGCAAGGTGTGTGTGAGTGGGCAGGGCCATGAGATTTCACATGCTGGGCTTCTAGTTGTATATAATGCTGCAGTGAACATAGGGGTGCATATATTCTTTCGAACTAGTGTTTCAGGTTTCCCCAAAGTGGAATCACAGGGTCATGAAACAGTTCCATATTTAATTTTTGGGTGAGGGGGTAACTCCATATTGCTTCCCACAGTGGCTGCACCAACCTACATTCTCACAAATAATGCATGAGGGTTCCCTTTCATCTACATCCCCTCCAGCACTTCTTGTTTGTTGATTTATTGATGATAGCCATTTTGACAGGTATAAGGTGATAACTTATTGTGGTTTTAATTTACATTTCTCTGATGATTAGTGATTTTGAGCATTTTTCATATGAATATTGGTCATCTGTATCTCCTCTTTGTAGAAGTGTTTATTTAGGTCCTTTCCCCATTTTTCAATTGGGTTTCTTGTCTTCTTGGTGTTGAGTAGTATAAGTTCTTAATATATTTTGAAAATTATCCCTTTATCATATGTATCATTGGCGAATATGTTCTCCCATTCAGTGGGTTGTCTTTTCATTCTGTTGATGGTTTCTCTTGTTGTGCAAAAGCCTTTTAGTTTGATGTAGTCCCATTTATTTATTTTTTTCTTTTGTTTCCCTTGCTTGAGGTGATATATCAGAAAAAAAATATTGCTATGAGAAAAGCCCAAGATTTTACTGCCTAAGTTTTGTTCCAGGATTTTTATGGTTCCCAGTATAATAGTTACATCTTTAATTCATTTTGAGTTTATTCTTGTGAATGGTGTAAGAAGGTGGTGTAGTTTCTTTTTTCTTTTTTTTTTTTTGCACATATCTGTTCAGTTTTCCCAACACCATTTATTGAATAGACTATCTTTACTCCATTGTATGTTTTGCCTCCTTTGTCAAATATTAATTGACCATAAAGGCATGGATTTATTTCTGGGCCCTCTATTTTGTTCCATTGGTGTATAAGTCTATTTATTTTATTTTATTTTTTCCATCACCATTTATCCCCTCTATGTCCTTATGCTGTTTTGATTAGTATGGTTTGTAGTATAGTTTGATAGCAGGTAGCATGATTCCTCCAATTTTGCTCTTCTTTATCAAGATTGCTGTGGCTATTCAGAATCTTTTGTGCTTCCATATAAATTTTTGAAATATTTGTTCCAGTTCTGTGAAATACACCATTAGCATCTTCATAGCATCTACAATACCTATCAAGATGATATTATATTGAATCTATAGATTACTTTGCGTAGAATGAGCAATTTAGTGATGTTAATTCTTCCTACCCATGAATGCTATATATGCTTACTCTTATTTGTATATTCTTCAATTTCTTTCTTCAGTGTCTTATAATTTTCTGAGTACAGGTCTTTTACAACCTTGATTAAATTTATTCCTACATATTTTTTATGCAATTGTAATTGGTTTTCTTGGTTTCCCTTTCTGATAGTTCATTATTGGTGTATAAAAATGCAACTGATATTTATTTTGTATCCTGCTATTTTACTGAATTCATTATCAGTTCTAGTAGTTTTTTAAATGGGATCTTTGGGGTTCTCTATATATAGTATCATAGCATCTGCAAATAATGACAGTTTGACTTCTTTCTTCCTAATTTGAATGCCTTTTCTTTTTTCTTTTTATCTTATGTTGTGGCTAAGACTTCCAGTACTGTGTTGAATCAGAGTCGTGAAAGTGGACTTCTTTGTCTTGTTCCTGATCTTAAGGAAAATACTTTTAGTTTTTGCCCATTGAGTATGATGTTGGCTATAGGATTGTGATATATGGCCTTTATTACATTGAGGTATTATCCCTGTATTCCCACTCTGCTGAGAGGTTTTTTTTTTTAAATCATAAATGGGTGCTGGGTTTTATCAAATGCTTGTTATACATCTATATATATGATCAGGTTACTTTTATCCTTCATTTTTTATATGTGGTATATCACATTTAGTGATTGGCAGATATTGTCTGAAACTTGCATCCCTGGAATAAATTCCACTTAATCATGGTGTATAATCTTTTTAATGTATTGCTGGATCCCATTTGCTAGTATTTTGTTGAGGATTTTAGCATTTATGTTCATCAAGGATATTGGCCTATAATTTTCTTTCTTTATAGTGTCTTTATCTGGTTTTGGAATTAGGATAATGCTGGCCTCATAAAAAGAGCTTGGAATTTGTTTATCCTCTTAAATTTTTGAAATATTTTCAGAAGGATAGGTGTTAATCCTTCTTTGAATGTTTGGTAAAATTCACCTGTGAAGACATTCAGTCCAGGATTTTTGTTTGTTGGAAGTTTTTTAAATTACTGCTTTGATTTCATTGGTTGTAATAATTCTGTTCAGATTTTCTATTTTTTCTTGGTTCAATTTTGGAAGATTGTATGTTTTTAGAAATTTATCCATTTTGCCTAGATTATCATATTTGTAGGCATGTAGTTGTTCATAATATTTCCTTATAATTTTTTGCATTTGTGTGGTGTCAGTTTTTACTTCTTTTTTATTACTGATTTTATTTATTTGGGTCCTCTCTCTTTTTTCTCAATGAGTCTGGTTAAAGGTTTTATCAATTTTGTTTATTTTCCAATGAACCAGTTCTTAGTTTTATTGCATTTTTTTAGAATCAACTTTGTTTATTTCTACTTTGCTCTTTATTATTTTCTTTTTTTTATTCACTTTTGGCTTTGTTCTTGTTCCAGTTCCTTTAAGTGTAAGGTTATATTATTTATTTGAGATTTTTATTGTTGAGGTAGGCCAGTAATGTTATAAATTTCTCATTTAGGACTGCTTTCACTGTGTCCTGTAGGTTTTAGGTTGTTGTGTGTTCATTTGTCCCAAGGTAACTTTTGATTTATTCATTGATCTCATTGTTGACCTATTCATTGCTTAGTAATATGTCATTTAGTCTCCATGTGTTATGTTTTTCAGTTATTTTTCTGTAATTGATTTCTTATTTTATACCACTGTGGTCATAGAAGATGCTTGATATGGTTTAAATCTTCTTAAATTTATTGAGACGTGTTTTGTGTCCTAATATGTGGTCTATCCTAGAAAATGTTTCATGTGCACTTGAAAAGAATGTATATTCTACTTGGGGTGAAATGCGCTGAAGATACAATTAAATCCATCTACTCTCGTGTGTCATTTAAGGCTGCTCTTTCCTTGTTTATTTTCTTCTGGAAGTCTACCCATTAATGTCAGTGGGGTGTTAAGGTCCCCTACTATGACTGTATTACTGTCAGTCTCTCCCTTTACGTCCATCAGGATTTGCTTTCCATATTTAGATGCTCCTATGTTGGGTGTATAAATGTTTACAAGGGTTATATTCTCCTGTTGTATTGATACCTTTATCACTATGTAATATCCTTCTTTGTCTTTTAATATAGCCTTTGTTTTAAAGTCTATTTTTTCAGATATAAGTATTGCTACCCCAGTTTTTTAAATTTTCATTTCTATTTTATTGAAATACTAGAGGCCCGTTGCAAGAAGATTCACGCAATAGGCCTTCCTTCCCCTGGCTGCTGGCACCTCGAGGCTTGGCTTCTCCGTTCTGGCCACAGCAGCGAGGCTTGGCTTCTCCGCTCTGGCTGCAGCAGCAAGGCTAGGCTTCTCCACTCCGGCTGCAGTGAGACTTGGCTTCTCTGCTCCAGCTTCAGCAGAGAAGCCAAGCCTCTTCAGTCTTCAGTCGTCTTCAGTCTTCAGTCATCTTCAGTCTTCAGTCTTCAGTCTTCGTTCTGCGCCTGCATATGCAAATTAACCATCATCGTCGTTGACTTAATTTGCATACTCATCCTGATTGGCTGGTGGGTGTAGTGGAGTGACACCAATTTGCATGTTTCTCTTTTATTAGTGTAGATCTTTACCCATTTCTTTAGTTTTAGTCTGTGTGTATCTAAGATGAGTCTTTTGTAGAAAGCATATATATGGGTCATGTTTTCTTATCTATTCAGCTACTCTGTGTCTTTTAGTTGGAGCATTTAAGCCATTTACATTTAAAGTGGTTATTGTAGGTACATATTTATTGCCATTTTATTCTTTTAACTATTTTCCTCATTTTCTTCTTCTTTTTTTTCCTAAAGAAGACCCTTTGACATTTCTTGTAATACTGGTTTGTTGGTAGTGAACTCCTTTAGCTTTTTTAAATCTTTTTTTGGGTCTGGGGAGCTCTTTATTTCTCCTTCAATTTTAAATGATTACCTTGCTAGGTAAAGTTGTTTTGGTTGTATGTAGGTCCTTGCTTTTTTGGCTTGAAATATTTTTGTTGAGAAATCAGCTGACATTCTGTCTCTTGAAGCATTTAAGATTCTTTATCTTTAATTTTTGCCATTTTAGCTATGATGTGTCATGATATGGGCCTCTTTGAGTTTACCTTGTTTGGGACTCTCTAAGCTTTCTGAATTTGTGTGTCTTTTTCTTTTTCGAGGTTAGAGAAGTTTTAGGTCATTATTTTTTTCAAATAGGTTCTTGATCCCTTGTTCTTTCTCTTCCTCTTCAGGTATCCTTATGATGACGATGCTGTTAAACTTCATGTTGTCCAAAAGGCCCCTTAACTTATCCTCATTTTTCTTTCTTTCTGTGTGTGTGTGCATGTTTGATTATTTTTTTCTACTTTGTCTTCCAAATTGCTGATTTAATCTTCTGCTTGATCCAAACTACTGTTTGTTCCTTCCACTGTATTCTTCATTTCAGACATTGTTTTTTTCATTCCTAACTGGTTCTTTTTTTATAGTTTCTACTAGAGGCCCAGTGGTGGGGGGCATGGCCTTTGGGGATCAGACTGCTGTGGGAGCACTGCTCATCCTGGTCAGGTGAGCAGCTGTGGACCCGCCCTCTAAGTGGCTGCTAAATGAGGAAATTAGTCTGAGCTGATATTTTGGGGTAATGTCTTGGGTACAGGCATGTTCTGTGTTCTGGAGGAACCTGGCAGAGAGCTTTACACCCCAAATCCACTTGGTGAATGTCCTTGATGTGTGATGCCAGGTTGGTGACACCATCGGGGATGTTCAGGGCAGCAGTGCTCCAGGATCCGCAGCCTTCAGGATAGCCTCCCCGGGGGATCCACAGTCATGTCCCTTCTTGCCATCCACCTATGCCATCTCCCCATGCTCTTTCTAGAACACACCTTAGGGGGCCTGCATCATCTGGTGGGGTCAGGCCAGAGTCTGGATTGTCTCAGGTATTTGATAGGTGCGGAGACTTGGCCTCACCCTGGGCCTGCTAGCAGCTGTTCCCCGCTGCAGGAGCAGCTGCTCATCCTGGTCAGCTGAGCAGTGCACCCACTGTGGAGTGCACTGACCACAAGATGGCAGCTCCTGCATTGAGCGTCTTCCCCCTGGTGGTCAGTGCACGTTATAGCGACTGGTCAGTCATTCTGGTTATTTCACCATTCGGTTGCTGGGCTTTTATATATATAGACTAGAGACCCGGTACACAAAAATTCGTACACTGGAGGGGGTTCCTCAGCCCAGCCTGCCCCCTCTCACAGTCCAGGAGCCCTCAGGGGATGTCCTACTGACGGCTTAGGCCCGCTCCCTGTGAGGAGTGGGCCTAAGCCACAGTCTGGCCTCCCTCTCCGGGAAGCAACTGGGCCAATCAGGGGAAGGCACAGCCCGCATTACCCTGCCGCTGCTGCCGCTGCCAGCTGCTGCAGCTGCCTGCCTTCGGCCCTCGCGGCCACCATGGCTTTGTCCAGAAGGATGTTCGGCTGTCTGGTCTAATTAGCATATTATGCTTTTATTATTATAGATGGTCCTTAGTCATGCTGTTGCAGTCCTCTCAAAGTTCCTGAGCATTATTAAAACCTTTTTTTTTAACTTTATATGTGGTCAATTGCTTTCCTCCATTTCATTTAGCTTTTATTTATTTATTTATTTATTTACTTACTTCATAGAAGCCTGGTGCATGAAATTCGTGCATGGTGAGGGTGGGTCCCTCAGCTTGGCCTGCACCCTCTCCAATCCGGGATCCCTCTCACAATCCGGAACCATTGGCTCCTAACCACTCACCTGCCTACCTGCCTGATGCCCCTAACTGCTCCCCTGCCAGCCTGATGGCCCTAACTGCTCTCCACTCCTGGCCTGATCCCCCTAACTGCCTACCTGCTCTCCCCTGCCAGCCTGATCCCCCTAACTGTTCTCTCCTCCAGGCCTGATCCTCCTAACTGCCTATCTGCTCTCCCGTCCTGGCCTGATCCCCCTAACTGCCTATCTGCTCTCCTTTCCTCTCCATGCCCTTTGGACCCCCGGCACAGGTGTGCTGAGAGCTCTCCACCACGGCCCCGCCATCGTTCTGATTGTTTATTACATGACGGCATCCTGGACAATTTGCACATTCCTTTATTACATGACGGCATCCTGGACAATTTGCATATTCCTCTATTATTAGTATAAATTTATTTATTTATTTATTTATTTACTTATTTATTTATTTATTTATAGATTTCTCCTATTCTTTCACTTGGGGCATTTTCTTTGTCTCCCCATTTTTTTCTACCTCTTTGGTTTGTTTCTATGTATTTGGTATGACCATCACTAGGGTAGCCTTATTTAGTAGGTTTCCTGTGGTACCCAGTGGCATAGTCTCCTTGATCACCTTAGCTGGATACTTCAGTAATTTCTCTTGTGTGATTTATGTGGGCCCTCCTGTTATAATAGAGTCTTGATTGCTATTGACTTATTTGTGTGTGGGGTCAACCTTCAGGATAGCTGAGTAGAAGGATCAACCCTGACGACAGTGCATGAGCTGCTATGCAGGTGCTTACCACAAGAAATGGAATACGCCTTAGCAGGGTCTGGTGCCTGCTGAGATATGCCGCTTGTGAAGCTAATTGGACCCTGCTCTGCTGTTGCCTGAAGCTGGCCAGTGGGTATATTGATTCTAGGATCTCTTCGGGGGGGAAGTCTGGTGCAGGACAATGTCAGACACTGCCTGTGATTGGCTCTGGGTAACCTGTTTGGAGTTACTAAGTGACTCACAGTTTGTGGCTGCCTCTACTGGGCCTGGGAGTGAATGGGAAGGATCAAGCTGTGGACCAAGGCTGGCTTTTACCAGCATTGAATCTTGGGATAGGTCAGCTCAAGTCCCAAGGTAGCCCAAGATCTGCCTCTGACTTCTGGATACCTGTTGGGCTCAGTCACAGAAAGAGCCTCTGGTGGTACTCGAGTTGCATGAGGTAGGCTCTCAGTGAGTCATCAGGTAGGGACAAGTTGTGTTGACTAGATTGATACAGGTTAAAACTCTGTGCCAGTGCTGTGTCTGAGGCTACTCAGCAAACGTTCCAGGGTATACCAAGTCTAGCTGCCACTCACTGGGTGTGTGTGCATCTTTGTGGTCGGGTTGGGTCATCAGGATGAGGCTAGTAGAGTTTTTCAGGCCCAAACATACCAATATTTGGCCATGTGAAGGGAGGCTTCTGCACTGGTCTTGCATGCAAGAGGAAATGGACCCTGTCCTAAGGCCACACAATTCAGTCTGTCCCAGATTCTGCCAGGAGCCTGATCTCGGGAGGGCTGGGCTACTGCGAGTTGGCAGGACAGGGCTAGCAGATCTTCCATGACCGGGAGATGCTGGTCAGTCCTGGGGGATGGTAGGGGAAGTGGGCCCCTCCCCAGAGCCACACAACCCAGTCTGTCCCAGATTTTGCCCAGACCTTGGCAGGGTTCAGCCACCAGGAGTCAGGAGGATGAAGCAACCAAGAGCCCAGAGAGGGGCTAGAGATCCCTATGAGGGGATGCACCAGTCAGGTTCTTGGAAAAGTGGGAGGAATGGTCCCTGCCTCAAAGCCACACCACTCAGTCACTGACACTCCCTTCATCTGCCTAGACCTCTACACCTGTGCCACACAGTTCACTCCTCAGCAGGGAGAAAGCTTCACAGGGAATCCAAAGGTTGAGGCTATTGCATTCCCCCAGGCTGATGTTGTATGGAGGGACTTGCTCCACCCTCTGCCATAGTCCAGGGTGAGTAGCTGCGAATGAGATTTTGTGAATTGGACCTTTCAGAGGGAGCCTGTGTCTCTATTCGACTCCTGTCTCCCCTGGGCAGACAGAATCTCTGCTGACTTTCACATCTAGATGTTACGTGGGTGCCTCTTCTTGGCTGTGGTGCTCTGGGTTGGGAACCTGGCTTGGGGTTGAGACGTCATGCTTCTCAGGGGGAACCTTTGCAACTGAGATATCCACCCATGGAAGCACAGCCAGTCCTTTTTGCATTTCCTTCCTTCCTACCAGTCTCCATGTGACTTCTGTAAATGTTTGGTTATAAGACTTCTCTTCAGCTAGTCTTCAGTTGGTCATTCAGGTTGATTGTCTATATTTTAGTTGTAATTCCAGTTTGGTCGTGGAGAAGGTGAATGTAGCTTCTACCGACTCTGTCGCCGTTGTGGATCTCTCCCTAGGATGTTGTTTTGTTTATGTGATTCCTACCAGAATGAATGTCTTTTTTAAAAAGTGAGAAAACAATTAGGCCCTGTCATAAAAGTCAATATAACACAAGGCTACAATGACAAAATATTATCAATGTTTTAAGGAAAAATAAATGAATTTTTCTAGGGTCTTATACTAAGCATTATTTATGCTTGTGTTTGTTATGATTATTTTCATGCTAGAAAGACATTTAAATATTTTTCTTCTTGTAGCAGTAGGTCATTATTTCACATAATATTTCATCTAATAATACATCAATGCTGTTAAGATGAGCTGTGGGAACAGCAGGAAAGATGGCCTAAAGGAAAGTGTTCACTTAGTGACAGGAAAAGCTGATGGATTTTCAAAAATTTTAGAAGAAATAAAACTCAGAAATTGGCTGAGTTGTTTGCCTGAAGCTGAAATTATGCTGACAATTTAGGATGGAAAAATGTGAGGTGAGACAGATTTGAAAATATTAGCATAATTCTTTATAATCATGATTTAAATGGTATTACAATGTTACTAGGCAACTGGGTTGCCTTTGTTAGTCTTGTGTATCTAAAGAGGACATTCATGTTAATTTTGAGATCAAGGATTATAAATGTACAGTTGACCCTTTAATAATGTGGGGGTTTGTGGCAAATTATAGGCAAGAGAATAAAATACAATTAATGACTGACTTCTAATCAGAAACAATAGTCCAGAAGACATTGAATGACATGTTCAAATGGTTGAAACTATCCACCAGAAATTTTTTATCCAACGAATCTAGCATACTTGATCTAAAATTTCTGAAGGAAGTTATTTAAGCTAAAGGAAAAAGGATACAGATGACAACTCAGACCTATAAGAAGAAACATAGTATACAGGAAATAATAACTATGTTAGTAAATATAAAATATTAAAATTTTCCATTTCTATCTTAAATTGTAAGACATATGGTGGCTGAGAAAAATTATAGCAAAATTATAAAATTTTGGTTTATTATATATAGATGTAATATGTATATGGCAGCAATAACACAAAGGATGGGGGCAACTGTAGATATACTGCTACAAGTTTTCAGTATTTTAAATTAAATCATTAAACATTAAAAGCATTGTCATAAATTAGAGATGGATTTTATAAGCTCTGGCAAACACTAAAATGAAATACAAAACCCTAGAGGTAGAAGCCAAGAGAAGAATTAAAATGGAATACTAAAAGTAATTTTAAGTAAAACAAGGAAAAAGGAGAACTATAAAAATGTAAAACTGGAACAAACATCCAAATGGCAGACCTACATACAACCATACCAATAATTACTTCAAGTAAAATGGGCAAAAAACTCCAGTCCAAAAACAGTTTTCAGAGGGGTCAAAAACAAGAACCGGAAGCAGCTGCATGTTGTTTATGAGGGCTATAATGAAACACAAAGACACAAATAGGGTGAATACAAGAAGTAGGAAAAAAATGCTATATTTATAATAAGATTAGAAAAGCTGGAGTGGCTATATTAATATAAGAAAAGACTCGAAAACTAGAAGGGTTACAAGAGACAATGAGAGACACGTCCTTATAATAATAGGGTTAATACTTTAAGGAACTATAATTATTTATGAAGTAGAGGCCCAATGCACGAAATTCGTGCAAGGGGCTCAGCCCTCACAGCCCCGGCTTTGTCTGGAAGGTCGTCTGGAAGGTCATTTGGCTGTCCAGTCTAATTAGCATATTATGGTTTTATTATTATAGATTTACATGCACCATAACAGAGCTTCAAAAATACTTGAAGTAAAAAACAGACAATGGAGAAATAGACAAATACAAAATTATTGTTGATTTTATTTATTTATTTATTTAATTTTTTTCCTATTAGAAAAACAATTTTTTAAAACTTCTATTGATTAAGGTATTACAAATGTGTCTTTATCCCCCCATTGTCCCCTTATCCCCCCAGTCCTGCTCTCACCCTCACCCCCTGTTGTCTGCGTCCATTGCTTATGCTTATATGAATACATACAAGTCCTTTGGTTGATCTCTCCCCCTCACCCCCACCCTCCTCTACCTTTCCTCTGAGGTTTGAGCATCTGATCAATGCTTCTCTGTCTCTAGATCTGTTTTTGTTCATCAGTTTATGTTGTTCATTATAATCCACAAATGAGTAAGATCATGTGATATTTATCTTTCTCTGACTGACTTATTTCACTTAGCATAATGCTCTCCAGCTCCATCCATGCTGTTGCAAATGGTAGGAGTTCCTTCCTTTTTACTGCGGCATAGCGTTCCATTGCGTAGATGTGCCAAAGTTTTTTAATCCACTCATCTGCTGATGGGCACTTAGGCTGATTCCAAATTTTAGCTATTGTAAATTGTGTTGCTATGAACATAGGGGTGCATATATACTTTCTGATTGGTGTTTCTAGTTTCTGGGGATATATTCCTAGAAGTGGGATCACTGGGTCAAAAAAAGTTTCATTTTTAGTTTTTTGAGGAAACTCCATACTGTTCACAGTGGCTGCACCAGTCTGCATTCCCACCAGCAGTGCACGAGCATTCCTTTTTCTCTGCATCCTTGCCAGCATTTGTCATTTGTTGATTTGTTGATGATAGCCATTCTGACAGGTGTGAGATGGTACCTCATTGTTGTTTTGATTTGCATCTCTCAGGTGATTAGTGACTTTGAGCATGTTTTCATATGTCTCATGGCCTTCCTTAAGTCTTCTTTCAAAAAGTATCTATTTAGGTCTGTTGCCCATTTTTTGATTGGGTTGTTTGTCTTCCTTTTGTTAAGTTGCATGAGGTCCCTGTAAATGTTGGAGATTAAATACTTATCAGAGATATCATTGGCAAATATGTTCTCCCATTCAGTGGGTTTTCTTGTTGTTTTGTTGATGGTTTCTTTTGCTGTGCAAAATCTTTTTATTTTGATGTAGTTCCATTTGTTTATTTTCCCTTTAGTTTCCATTGCCCTAGGAGCTGTGTCGGTGAAGATATTGCTTTGGCATATATCTGAGATCTTGCTGCCTGTGGATTCCTCTAATATTTTTATGGCTTCCCATCTTACATTTAAGTCCTTTATCCATTTTGAGTTTATTTTTGTGTATGATGTAAGTTGGTGGTCTAGTTTCATTTTTTTTGCATGTGTCTGACCAAATTTCCCAGCACCATTTATTGAAGAGACTGTCTTGACTCCGTTGTATGTTCTTGCCTCCTTTGTCAAATATTAATTGAGCAGAGTGGTTGGGTCAATTTCTGGGTTCTCTATTTTATTCCATTGATCTATATGTCTGTTCTTGTGCCAGTACCAGGCAGTTTTGAGAACAGTGGCTTTGAAATACAGCTTGATATCTGGTATTGAGATCCCTCCTACTTTGTTCTTCTTTTTCAGGATTGCTGCAGCTATTCATATTTTGTTTTGTTTTTGTTTTATTCCAGATGAATTTTTGGAGAGTTCTTTCTAGATCTGTGAAATATGCCATTGGTATTTTAATGGGGAGTGTATTGAATCTATAGATTGCTTTGGGTAGTATGGACATTTTAATGATGTTGATTCTACCAATCTATGAACACGGTATGTTCTTCCATCTGTTTATGTCTTCCTCTATCTCCTTTCACAGTGTCCTGTAGTTTTCTGCATATAGGTCTTTTACCTCCTTAGTCCAGTTTATTCCTAGGTATCTTAATTTTTTGTGCAATGGTAAATGGGATTGTTTTTGTAATTTCTCTTTCTGTAAGTTCACTATTGGTATATAAAAATGCCATAGATTTCTTGGCATTAATTTTGTATCCTGCTACATTGCTGAATTCATTTATTAAGTCTAATAATGTTTTGATGGAGTCTTTAGGGTTTTCTATGTACAGTATCATGTCATCTGCAAATAATGACAATTTCTTCTTTTCCAATTTGGATGCCTTTTATTTCTTCTTGTCTGATCGCTATGGCTAGTACTTCTAGTACTATGTTGGACAGGAGTGGTGAAAGTGGGCATCCTGTTTTGTTCCTGTTCTTAAGGGAAATGGTTTTAGTTTTTGCCCATTGAGTATGATGTTGGCTGTGGGTTTGTCATATATGGCTTTTATTATGTTGAGGTATGATCCTTCTATTCCCACTTTGCTGAGCGTTTTTATCAGAAAAAGGTGTTGGGCTTTGTTAAATGCCTTTTCTGCATCAATTTATATGATTATGTAATTTTTGTCTCTCAATTTGTTTATGTGATGTATCATGTTTATTGATTTGCGGATATTGTACCAGCCTTGCATCCCTGGAATAAATCCCACTTGGTCATGGTGTATAATTTTTCTAATGTAATGCTGGATATAGTTTGCTGGAATTTTGTTGAGGATTTTAGCATCTTTGTTCATCAGGGATATTGGCCTATAATTCTCTTTCTTTGTGGTGTCTTCATCTGGTTTTGGGATTAAGGTAATGCTGGCTTCATAAAAAGAGCTTGGAAATGTGCCTACCTCTTGAATTTTTTGGAATAGTATGAGAAGGATTGGTTTTAGTTCTTTGAATGTTCAGTAAAACTCCCCTGTGAAGCCATCTGGTCCAGGGCTTTTGTTTGCTGGAAGCTATTTAATTACTGTTTCAATTTCATCAGTAGTTATTGGCCTATTCAGGTTTTTTGATTCTTCCTGATTGAGTTATGGAAGCTTGTATTTTTCTAGGAATGTGTCCATTTTGTTGAGGTTGTCCAGTTTTTTTGGAGTAGACTTGTTCGTAATATTTTTTTTATAATCCTTTGTATATCCATAGGGTCAGTTGTTACTTCACCTCTTTCATTTCTAATTTTGTTTATTTGGGTTCTCTCTCTTTGTTTCTTGGTGAGCCTGTTGAGAGGTTTATCAATCTTGTTAATTCTTTCAAAGAACCACTCTTGGTTTCATTGATCTTTTTTTATTGTTTTTTTGGTCTCTATGTCGTTTATTTCTGCTCTGATCTTTATTATTTCCTTCCTTCTGGATACTGTGGGCTTTTCTTGTTGCTCTCTTTCTAATTCTTTAAGTTGCAAGGTTAGATAATTTACTACCAGTTTTTCTTGTTTTTTTGAGGTAGGCCTGTAGAGCTATGAACTTCCCTCTCAGGACTGCTTTTATTGTGTCCCATAGATTTTGGATTGTTGTGTTTTCATTGTCATTTGTTTCCAGGATGCTTTTTATTTCTTCTTTGATCTCTTTAGTAACCCAATCATTGTTTAATGTCATGCTATTTAACCTCCAAGTGTTTGATTCTTTTTCATTGTTTTTATTGTAGTTGATTTCTAGTTTTATGCCATTGTGATCTGAGAAGATGCTTGTTATGATTTCTATCCTCTTGAATTTGAAGAGACTTTGCCTGTGTCCTAATATGTGGTCTATCTTTGAAAATGTGCCATGTGCACTGGAGAAGAATGTATATTCTGTAGCTGAATATTCTGAAGATGTTAATTAAGTCCATCTGACATAGTGAGTCATCTGGGATTGCTGTTTCTTTGGTGATTTTTTGTTTAGAGAACTTATACAGTGGTGTTAGTGGGGTATTAAATTCCCCTACTATGACTGTATTGCTGTCGATCTCTCCCTTGATATCTTCCAGAAGTTGTTTTATGTATATGGTTGCTCTTGTATTGGGTGCATATATGTTTACCAGAGTTATATCTTCTTGTTGAATTGCTCTCTTCCTTATCTCTTGTTATGGCCTTCACTTTGAGGACTAATTTGTCAGATATAAGTATTGCTACCCCAGCTTTTTTTTTTCATTTGCCTGAAAAATTTTTTTCTATCCCTTCACTCTCAGTCTGTGTGAATCCTTTGTTCTGAGGTGGGTCTCTTGCAGACAGCAAATATATGGGTCATGTTTTCTTATCCAATCAGCTACCATATGTCTTTTGATTGGTGCATTTAATCTATTTACGTTTAATGTTATTATTAATAAATACTTGTTTGTTGTCATTTTTATTCTTAATGTTAGTGTTTCTTCTTGCCTTTCTGTTTTTTCTTTTTACAGCAGTCCCTTTAGCATTTCTTGCATTGCTGGCTTGGTAGTAATCAACTCTCTTAGCCCTTTTTTGTCTGTGAAGCTCCTGATTCCACCTTCAGTTTTGAATGATAACCTTGCTGGTTATAGTATCCTTGGATTCAGTCCCTTGCTTTGCATCACTTTGTAGATTTCATTCCATTCCCTTCTGGCCTGATGTGTTTCTATTGAGAAATCAGTTGATATTCTAATAGGAGCTCCCTTTTAGGTAACTTTCTGCCTCTCTCTGGCAGCCTTTAAGATTCTTACTTTGTTGTTGGTGTTTGCCAACTTGCATAGTTTTTTACTTGCCAATATCAGGGAAGTTTTCTGTCACTATTTCTTCAAACAGGTTTTCTATTCCTTGCTTCTCTTCCTCTCCTTCTGGTACCCCTATTATATGAATATTGTTTCGTTTTGTTATTATTGATTTTAACCTCTCTCTCAGGTATTGAGAGGATAATTTGACAACCAAGAATCAGAAAGGCATAGCTTATTTGATCTATTCTATCAAGCACCATAAAGTTTTAGGTTTTTATTTAGGTCTGTGATCCATTTTGGGTGAATTTTTTGTATTGAATGTGAGATATGAAGAGAGATGAAATCTTTTCCATATGCTGGAACCTCATGTGAAAAGAAAACCCTTTCTGCATTGAATTGACATTGCATCTTTGTGGAAATTAGCTATATTGGTTTGGATCTATTACTGGACTTTTTATCGTGCTTCCTTGATGTACTGGTATGTATCTATTTTCTGCTAAAACCACACACCACACTGTCTCACCTACTTTATGGTCTGTATGGAAATCAGGTGTATATGTCATCCAAATTTTCAGAATTGTTTTGGCTACTCTAGTTTCTTTGCCTTTACATAATAGATGTTAAAAATAGCTTGTCAAGTTCTAAAAAAATATCCAAAACTAAACTTGAAATTATTATCAAACTTGCATTGTACATTTGATTTGAAAAGAATTGACATATTAACATTTACTGAGGTTTTTAATCAGGAACATAGTATGCTAGTAGATTGTTTTATTAACTTTGGTACTATTTGATTTTTTTCCCATTTGTGCTTTATGACTTTATGCATAAAGATCTTGCACATAATGTGTAAGATGCATACCTGTGTTATATGATATTTGGTGCTATTGTATATTATGATTTTTATGTTCATTTCTAATTATTCATTGCTACATATAGACAAAATTCATTTTTTTATATTGTCCTTATACTCTGCAACCTTAAAAACTTGCTTTTTAGTTCTAGTTGCCTTTTTTATTTGGATTCTTTGGGGTTTTCTAGGTTAAAAAAATCTTGTTTCCTGACAATGGGACAGTTTGTTTTATTTCTTCCTTTCCAATCTTTTTTTTTTTTTTGTCTTGTGTTATTGTGTTGAGTAGGACAAATAAGATGTAGGGGTGGGCAAAAGTAGGTTTATGAGTATGAGTATGCAAAACATACTTAATAAAGCTATTGTAATAATCATAGCCTGTATGTTTTTTTCATACAAACAACTGTGCAAGGTAAGCTTTGTTCAGACATGACTTACAATGCTGCGTGAGTCCAGTGTTAATGGATCAACAATATATCTTAAGTAAAGTGTATTAAAACAGAAACATAGATTAAGGTACTTGATCAGTTGATGAAATTTCACTAATAAAATTTGATCTGGGCCTGCAGTTTGCTTTTTGGAGAGTTTTAAAATATAAATTCTATTCCTTAATAGATGCAGAAATATTTTATTTGGTGAGTTTGGGAGTTTGAGTCTATCAAGGAACTTTACTGTTTCATTTCAGTGGTTGAATTGATGGGTATGTATAGTTTTCTGCTATTAACCTGTTATAATATTGCCTCTTTGATTTCTGAAACTTGTAATTTGTATATTTTCTCTTTTTTCTTGGTTCCCCTGGCTAGAGACTTGTCAGTTTTACTGACTTTTTTCTTCAAGAACCAAGTGTTGGGTTTTATTTATTTTTTAATTTTTATTAAATGACAAATTTATTTTCTATTTTTAAAATACCTCTCAAAGAAACATTGATGTCTGTTATGTTTCTTATTTTTTGTTGTTGTTTTCAACTTCATTGATTGCCACTTTTATTTTTTTCTTCTTATTTTGGATTTAATTTTTTTTTCATTTTCAAGTTTCTTACAGTAGAAATGTTAGAGTACTGATTTAAGATATTTTCTCTCATCTAATATAGGCATTTAATGTATACATATTCCTCTAAGCCAGTGGTTCTCAACCTTCCTAATGCCGCAACCCTTTAATACAGTTCCTCATGTTGTGGTGACCCCCAACCATAAAATTATTTTTGTTGCTACTTCATAACTGTAATTTTGCTACTGTTATGAATCATAATGTAAATATCTGATATGTAGGATGTATTTAGGCGAACCCTGTGAAAAGGTTGTTCGACCCCCAAAGGGGTCGCGACCCACAGGTTGAGAACTGCTGCAAGCACTGCTTTCACTTCCTGTATCATCTAAATTTTAATGTTATGTTTTCATTTTCATTCAATTCAAAATATTTTAAACTTCCCTGTTATATTCTCTTTGACCCTCATGACCCATAGGAATTGTATTAATTTCAAAATATTTGGGGAATTTCCACCTATCTTTTGCTATGGCTTTATAATTTTAATCTATTATTGTTAGAGAGAATATTTTGCCTAAATCAATTCTTTAATTTTGTTGAGGTATGGTTTTTTGGCTTAAACTGTGGTTTATCAGGGCAAGTGTTTCCTATACATTTGAAAAGAATATACATTCTGCTGTTATGCAGTGGAGTGTTCTAAAATATCCAATAAGTTAACTTGATTAATAACAATGTTCAGGGCTTCTATGTAGTTACCGAATTTCCACAACTTGTTCTATCAATTACTGAGAAAAGTGTTGAAGTCTCCAGCTGTAGAATTTCTATTTCTCCTTTCAGCTCATCAGTTTTGCCTCATGGATTGTGAAGCTCTGTTTTTAGGTCCATACACATTTGGGACTACTTCTTCTTCTTAGATATTTGACTTTATCTTATAAATATGACCTCTCCATGTTTATTTTGATATGTTTGCCTGATATATCTTTTCCATACTTTTATTTTAATGTTATTGATGTGGTTGGATTAAAATTTATCATCCTTTCAACAGTTTTCTATTAGTTTTATCTGATACTTGTTTCTTTGTCCCTTTTTCTGGCTTTGGATTTTTTTATGATTTCATTTTTACTGTATTACTATCTCACTTTTCATACTCTTTTACATTTTCCCAGAGGTTGCCTTCAAATGAACAGTATGCATCTTTAATCAGATTCTATCCTATCTAATAATAGACAAACATGGTAATTGACTGTACCTTCGCTACACCTCCCATTGGCTAATCAGTGTGATATGCAAATTAACCACCAACAAAGATGGTGGGTAATTTGCATACTGCAGGCAGGGTGGGACAGCTCAAGCCGCCAGCGCAAGCAGCCATCCAGGCGCCCGTGTGCGACCCCAGAAGCCGCCTGCCTGCCGCCCGTGATTGGATTCGATCCCGGGCCGCAGGCCAGCCCCAGAAGCCCCAGAAGCCACCTGATATGGTAGTAACTCTGTCAGTAAGCACTCTGAAAGTCAGTGGCATAAATGCACCAATTAAAAGAAAGATTATGAGGGTGAATCAAAAACAAAACCCACTTTAAATATAAAGACACATATAGATTAAAAGTAAATGAATTAAGCTGCAGCCTGTTCTGCTCAGTGGATAGAGCATTAGCCCGTGGACTGAAGGGTCCCAGGTTTGAGGCCAGTCAAGGGCATGTACCTCAGTTGCTGGCTTGATCCCAAGTCCCTATCAGAGCATGTACAGGAGGCAACCAATCAATGTGTCTCTCCTTTTCCCTTCACTCTCTAAAATTCAATGGAAAAATATCCTTAAGTGAAGATTAACAAAAACAAAGTAAATGGATTAAGTAACATTAAAGAGATTATAAGAAAAATATATTCTAAATTTTGTTAGTTGTATAATGGTTATGTTTAAATTATTAACACCTAAGAAATTGGGTGAAGGGTACATATAATATGCTGTAGTATTTTATAGTTTTTTTTTACATGTATGAGATTATTTCAAATTAAAATATTAAAAAATTAAAAATTAATAAAATATTAATTGAAATGTATCTGCATTACATGAAAAATCTCCTAATTGCTTCTAGCATAATTTATTAAATTGTGCTGAAATTTAGAAGGGTTCAATTAAAAAATATCTTAATTCTAAATGATATAATAGAAAATATATAATAGTGCAGTTATAAGCACTTATCTGAAAATGAAAATTTAAAGAAGTGAATTTAAAGAAGGGATTAGCCAAAGAAAATATATGCACAATCCATGGACACAGACAACAGTATGGTGATGGCCAGAGAGAAGTAGGGGTCAAGAGCTGGGTAGAGGGGGCAAAAGGGAGGAAATAGGGACATCCTATATAATAATAATAAAAGGCTAATATGCACATTGACTGAACGGCAGAATGACCAGTTGCTATGATGCGCACTTGCCACCAGGGGGCAGATGCTCAATGCAGGAGCTGCCCCTTGGTGGTCAGTGCACTTCCATATGGGGAGTGCCACTCAGCCAGAAGCTGGCTCATGGCTGGCCAGCACAGTGGTGGTGGCAGGAGCCTCTCCCACCTTCGTGGCAGCACTAAGAATGTCCAACTAACGGTTTAGACCCGATCCCTTGGGGGCCTAAGCCTTTAGTCGGACATCCCCCGAGGGCTCCCTGGCTGCCAGAAGGATGTCTGACTGCAAGCTTAGGCCTGATCCCCCAGGGACTTGGCCTAATTCGACAGGTGGACATCCCCCAAGAGGTCCTGGACTGTGAATGGGCGCAGGCTGGGCTGAGGGACCCCCACCCCCCGAGTGCACAAATTTTTGTGCACCAGGCCTCTAGTCTTTAAATAATAGTAAACCACTTCATATCCTAATATATAAAAACCTTGCATCCCTCACAACCGGAGGCTCTACCAACCAGAAGCCAGTTCTGCAGACAGCACTGGGTTGCCATGGTGACCCAGCACTGACTGCTGAGGCTGCAGGCTCCGTGACCCAGCACTGACGGCTGAGGGGGCTGCAAATCAGGCTCAGAGAGAGGCCTGAAGAGAGAAGCAGGGTCTAATCCGTAGCCTCTGTGGCAGCTGTTGATCAGCACTTGCCTCTCACTTTCTCTCCAGCAGCCATGCATCCATTTCTCTCCAGGCCTCCACGGGACTGCTGATCAGCTCTGCCTTTCTGATCAGGCCCCACTGATAGGCCCAGAGATGCTGACTGGCATAGAAACCAACCAATCGGAACAAAATCTGGGTGAAATATGAGGAGCCAATGGCTGCCTAGGAGGCGGAGCTTTTGACGCTGACTGGCATAGAAATTGACCAATCAAAACCATATTGGCCAGCAGAGGAGGGCAGTTGGGGGGAGATCAGGCCAGCAAGGGAGGGCAGTTGGGGGCAACCAGGCCTGCAGGGGAGTGCAGTTGGGGGTGAGATCAGGCCAGCAGGCGAGGGCAGTTGGGGGCGACCAGGCTGACAGGAGAGCAGTTGGGTATTAATCAGGCCGGCAGGGGAGCGATTAGGGGGTGATCAGGCTGGCAGGCAGAAGTGGTTAGGGCAGGGGTGGGCAAACTTTTTGACTCGAGGGCCACAATGGGTTCTTAAACTGACCGGAGGGCCAGAACAAAAGCATGGATGGAGTGTTTGTGTGAACTAATATAAATTCAAAGTAAACATCATTACATAAAAGGGTACGGTCTTTTTTTTTTTTAGTTTATTCATTTCAAACGGCCCGGTTTTGGCCCGCGGGCCGTAGTTTGCCCACGGCTGGTTAGGGGCAATCAGGTAAGCAGGCAGGTGAGTGTTTAGGACCCAGCAGTCCTGATTGTGAGAGGGGTCCCAAATTGGAGAGGGTCCAGGCTGGGTGAGGAACCCCCCCCCCCCCCCCCCAGTGCATGAATTTCATGCACTGGGCTTCTAGTATAATATAAAGACAACAAAAGAGGATACTCAAAATTTCTTCCTCTCCTCCATTGTGCAATAATTGTAGGAACTTGCTCTTAAGTTATAATGCAAAATACACTGCTTCTATTTTGCTTTGGTTAGTAATTTATATTTTAGAACAATTAAAAAGAAAAAAAAGAAAGTTTATATTTAGCTTCATTTGTGAAATTTCAAGTATGGTGTTTTTATTTAATCTTCACTTAAGGATTTTTTTTTTTTATTGATTCTATATTGAGAGAAGGGGGAAGTTGAGAGAGAGAGAGAGAGAGAGAGAGAGAGAGAGAGAGAGAGAAACATCTAATTGGTTGCCTCCCATGCGTGCCTGTCAAGGATAGAACTTGCAACCTAGGTATGTGCCCTGATTGGGAATCAAACCTGCCACTTTTTGGTGTATAGGAAGATGCTCCAACCAACTGAGCCACCCAGCCAGGGCTTTTTAAAAAAGTCTTTATTTATTTAATGAATTTATTACTTATTGACTAGAGAGATAGAAGGAAGGAGGGAGGGAGGAAGATTTTATTTTGCTATTGATTTATAATTTTAATCCATTATTAGAGAAAATATTTTGCCTAAATCAGTAATCAGCTCTTAACTTTGTTGAGGTGTATATGTATATATATATATATTTAAACTGTGGTTTATCTGGGAAAGTGCTTTCTATGCATTTGAAAGGAATATATATTCTGCTGTTATGTAGTGGAGTCTTCTAAAATGGCCAATAAGTCATTGGCTAAACAGGATGATGCTCTAACCAACTTAATTACATGGCCAGAGTTTTTTATTTGTTGATGTAGATCCCAGTTTCTCTCTGGTGTCATATTTCTTTAAGCCATGTTATGATACAAATTAGCTGGCAGTAAATTCTCTAAGTTTTTCTTTCTCTGATTAAGTCTTTATTTATGTTTTATTTTGAAATGTGATTTCAGAATATAGGATATCTAGTTAGCAGTCTTTTTTTTTCACCCTGCAGCACTTTAACAATGTTATTTGTTGGCCATTTGGTTTGCCTTTTTTTGAATTACCTGATCAAGTCCTTTATTCATATTTTTACAACCCATATTTTGTGCATATCTCTATGACTGGTACAGAATACAAAGATTAGATACAGACTATCTACACTAATAAAAGAGAAACATGGTAATTAGCGTACAACCGCTACCCTTCCCATTGGCTAATCAGCATATCCTTATGCAAATTAACTGTCACCCAAGATGGCGGCTGGCAGCCATGCACTGAAGCGAGCAGGGAGTCTTGCTTGCTCCAGTGACTGCGGACTCCAACGTTCCCCGCCTGAATTGCAGGCCTCTCAGCTGCAACTCTAAGCAACTATGTTGCAAATATAGAAGCTAAACAAAACCCTAGAAACCAGCTTTCAGTCAGCCGGGCTTCAGCCAGCTGGACCGCAACATTGTATCAAATACAGAAGGTAAAGGCCAGAAACCTGCTTTCAGCAGCAAGGCCTCAGAGCTAAAGCTGGCCCAGAATAGAAAAAAGAAAAAAGAAAAAAAGGAGCAGTTGGGAGATTCAGTCACCCGCCAGCCTGAAAACGGCCCTCAGCCCCTCACCCAGACTGGCCAGGCACCCCAGTGGGGACCCCCACCCTGATCCAGGACACCCTTCAGGGCAAACCAGCCGGCCCCCACCCGTGCACCAGGCCTCTATCCTATATAGTAAAAGGGTAATATGCCTCCCAGCACCGGGATCAGCGGAGCAGCGAGGCTCCCGGCACCGGGATCAGCATGACAGGGGGCAGCGCCCAAACCCCCTGATCGCCCTGCGGCTCTGTGAGTGACAGGGGGCGGGGCCACAACCTCCCTATCCACCCTGCTCTGTTCATGACAGGGGAAGGCGCCCCAACCCCCTGATCAGCCCTGCTCTGTGAGTGACAGGGGGCAGCGCCCCAACCCCCTGATTGGCCCTGCTCTGTGCGTGATGGGGGTGGCGCCGCAACCTCCCCATCGACCCTGCCTTGAGTGTGACAGGGGGCGGTGCCCCAACCCCCCAATCGGCCCTACCCTGAACGTGACTGAGGGTGGCATCGCAACCTCCCAATCCGCCCTGCTCTGTGCATGACAGTGGGCGGTGCCCCAACTCCCCAATCGGCCCTGCTCTGAGCCCAACCAAGGGCTGCACCTAGGGATTGGGCGTGCCCTCTGCCACCCGGAAGCAGGCCTAAGCCAGCAGGTCGTTATCTCCCGAGGGGTCCCAGACTGTGAGAGGGCACAGGCCGGGCTGGGGGACCCCCCCCCCCAAGTGCACAAATTTTTGTGCACCGGGCCTCTAGTATATATATAATCAACTGACTTAGGGTCTTTCAGTATAATGGAGGCTGGGTGCATTCTCAACAAACTTGAGTGTAGTGTTATAGATGACTTTATTTTAATTCCTATCTTTATCCTTTCTATTTTTCTAAATGTTTTATAACAAATATATATACAGAGATATACATGTATGTATATTTAAAACTTTAATCAGTAAAAAGGTTTGAAAACTAAGAGTTAAGACTTGTCACATCTTAAACATTGTTTGCAGATATGTATTGATATATACATATAATTTTGATCTATGAATTGACTCAATCAGCAACATGGTAAAATCAGGGGTTTAGAACTTTTAAAATGGAAAGAGGAAAGATCTATGCATTCATTACTTTTTCTATAGTGTTTATGTCATATGAATAAATAAATGAATGGGTGAATAAATGGCCCAGAAACCCCCTTTTATGATTAATAAATAATCTCTATACTAACTACCCATAATTTTTATTTTTGATATACTGCTAAATCATTAGCCTCAAAACTGTGTTGGATTAATTATAAAGGTTAAAACATGTGGGTTCTATAAGTTTGAGGGTATTATCTAAAATGATAGTTGTCTTCTTGGAAATAAATAATAGTCCTAGTGAGGTTTCCAAATGTTATATTTAAGCTGTGTTACTCTTTAATAGACAAGAGTTTGATTTATGAGTTCTATCTGATAGCTTATCATTTTTATTGCATCTCACAATTTCCCTATGAAAGGTGCATTTTTGTCTTTTTTGGGATAGAATTTACTAGAATTTGTGTTAGGTGTTATGTAGAATTTGAAAACAGTAAATTTTGTCATTTTACAAAATATAAAACTCCTTTAGAACATTATTAAGGGCAGGATTATATCTTTATGTAGAATATAATATGAATATTATACATTTTTAAGCAAATAGTTGATATATAATAGGCAATATGTTCTTCCCAAAGTCAATTAAAAAACCACTCAGTTTTTATATTAGGATATAAAAGGTCATGAGAAAAGTGGTTGGATTTATTGCTTATGAGTTATCTAAATGGAACACATATACCAGGTATACCATCCCACCAAAACAATTTCATCTGATTGAGTCACTGTTAGCACAGCTTAAAATACAACTCACTAAACCCAGTGACTGTAGACATTATCTTATGCAAATGTAAGGCTAACAGTAACTAATGCTCTTCAGAAGCATAGTGGCCTTTGCAAATTATTTGGAATTGATTTGTTTTGAGAAAACAAAAATTAGTCTGTTAAATGAAGCTTACAAAAAGAGGATTTCAAAGAGGTAGGAGACCACCTCACCAGGATAGCTGTAACACCACACAGTTATATGAGTCAGGAGAAGCACTGTCCTTTAAGAATGATTTTATTTCTTCCAGTTGCTTGAGCTTTGTGCCTCCCGATGTGATTGGGAGATCTGGCAAAGGAGAAACATATTTAGAACCTTACTCATTAGAATCCTGAACTCATCTGTCAGCAGGATTGACAAGGTCTTAGACAAAGCATTTGGCCGGCTGCACAACCTGTACTGATACTTTCCTGTGGCTGTAATGCAGCACACCTGACAGATGTTTGAGTCATTTAGCACAGCAGGAGGTACTCATAAACACCCAGACTGGCATTCAACATGGTGGGGATTATTTTTCTTTTGTCTGCCTGAAGTTACATGGCCTATAATCAACAAAGGATTTAGGCATAACCAGCGAAAACAGGGTGCACTATCATTTATATGCAACATTTATCTTTCCTATAAAGCTTACAGAAGCCAAGATACTTTTTGGCAGAGGTGAAACACATTCACATGTTTTCCTTTTCATAATCAGAACTTCTTTAGAAAAGAAAAGCATCAAGGGTATTATTGGCTCATGAAGTAAAGATAATAAATAGGTGATAACCTGGTTATTTTCTTGATGGTTCTTTAAAGATGTAAATCCATGTTAATTTTTAAATTCATGGATGGAGTAGAAAAACTGCAGTGTCACAATTTAGGAATTTCCAGTAACAATGTGTCTGAATCAGGAAAAGAAAGGCAGAAATAAATGTACGTTATCTGTAATTTTAAAAATTGTACGATAGAGATCGATGCCATTGATTTAAATGTCATGCTCGCATACAATAAAGCTCAGCAATTTTAAATTTGGCTTTATTAGAGTTTCCTTTTTAGCTCAAGTTTCTCATTTAGTAAATAGCAATTGGAAGAAACGCTCATTGATGAAGTTTATGTAGGTCCTTTGGGGGCAGTAATAGGCAGGGGGCCACGATACTTTCAAAATAGCATTTTAGTGCATTTACAAATTATCACATAAAATCATCTTGCAGTCTACAACTATATAGGGACTTTAAAATAGGAAAATTAACAATACCTTAAAGGAACTAATAAATACCACAATTGAACCCATTGCTACATATAACATTTACATTAGAAGATTTTTGTTTTTTTTTAAGCATAGATTTGTTGGAAAAATTCCACTTTGTTTTACATAGGTCATAGCTTTTTTCTTTCTTTCTTTTTTCCAGTTTGCTTTAGGGTTCTATGACTTGCTGGATGCAACTTCATGTGTAGATGCAAAACCCATTAAATTTTAGGAAATAACGATAGTTTAACAATTGTATGTCAAGATAAGTCATAGAAGTTAATGAGAACATTCTTTAAGGCTATGCCCAAACACAAGGAATAGTTGGAATAAAAAAACACACACAGTCTGGCCAGTGTGGCTCAGTGGTTGAGCATCAACCTATGAACCAGAAGGTTGAGGTTTGATTCCTGGTCAGGGTACATGCTTGGGTTGTGGGCTCAATCCCCAGTGTGGGGCGTGCAGGAGACAGCCGATCAGTGATTCTCTCTCCTCATTGATGTTTCTCTCTCTCCCTCTCCCCTCCTCTCTAAAATCAATACAAAAATTAAAAAACAAAACAACACACACACACACAGACACATACACATACATACACAAATTTCAGAAAGGTTGAAATTTAGTCAAACAATTTATCATTCCCATGTTTAACTTACTCCTGTTGCTAGCCAGAATGTGCTAACTGCTTTCCTAATACTCACTCTAATTCCTATATGTTTAGGCTGATGACCTGTCCTCACATCTGATTTTTGGTCTGTTGATGGTGATTGTTGATATTGATATTTTGGTATTTTCTTAGCTACCTTCAGGATTTGATATTCTGCCCTGCTAGGTACTTTGGAAAGGAGCTTCTTAAGTCCTCTCTCTCTCTCTCTCTCTCTCTCTCTCTCTCTCTCTATATATATATATATATATATATATATATATAAAATTAGAGGCCTTGTGCACAAAGTTGTGCACCAGTGGGATCCCTTGGCCTGGTCTGTGGGATCAGGCCAAAACTGGCTCTCCAACATCCCCCAAGGAGTCCTGGATTGTGAGAGGGTGCAGGCTAGGCTGAGGGACCCCACTGGTGCGTGATCAGGGCCGGGGAGGGATGTGGGAGGTTGGCCAGCTGAGGAGGGACCGCAGGAGGGCTCTAGGGCATGTCTGGCCCATTTCGCTCAGTTCCAATCAGCCAGACCCCAGCAGCAAGCTAACCTACTGGTTGGAGCATCTGCCCCCTGGTGGTCAGTGAACGTCATAGTGAGCAGTTGAGGGGTCTTAGCATATCATTAGCATATTATGCTTTGATTGGTTGAACGGCCAACTGGACAACTGGACACTTAGCACATTAGGCTTTTATTATATAGGATATATATGTGGATCAGCTTTCATTTTAAACAAATTCATAAAGACGGGGGAGGGAGAACAGAGCTTTGAAATGATTTGAATGAGATCAACACAGTAGGTACTGAATATATGCTATTCTCTCAGAGGAAAGGTTTTGCTTCAGATTTAAGCTCAATTTTCATTTATTTCATTTTATTTATTATTTTTATTGAATTAATTGGGGTGCAAGTTTTAAGTGTACAGCTTCAGAGATGTCCCAAGAGACCTTGAAGACAGAGAAAGTAAGTTGGGTAAGAACATTACGCCTTAGCAGTCATTTATTGTTTTTCTTTTGTTTTTGTTGTTGGTTTTTTTTTCACCTAGAGATTAAAAAACAAGGACCATTGAGCAAGAGGAGAAACTTTAGATTCCTGTTCCACCTGCTTATGTTCAGGCATGAAGTGAGAAGACTGAACTCTTTGTGAATTTTTAAAAACTGCATCATCTGAGAAATGAAATAAATTTCTCTGAACTTTGATATCAAAACCTTAAAAGTTCCGGGTACAGTCTTTACTCTTTTGGTATTACGGGAGATTACCAATTTCTTCCCTATTTCCCCCCCTCACCTCCCAAGACATCCAAGTCATAATTATAAACAAGCAATGTGTACACCAGGCTCTGTGTTAAATACCCCACATGTACAATCTCATTTTATCTGGGAGGGAGTAGAGTGTAGTTGTTAAGAGTGGTGTAGTGTGGAGCTCAGATCCTGGTTAACTGATGCAGCACACTGATGTGTTCAGCAGTGCAGTGCCTGGTCACCTGGTCAGTGCTCTATGTTGGCTGTGATGATGACGATGATGGTTGCTACAGTAGAATAGATTTTCCCACTGTTCAGTTTACCCAAGGCCTGCTCAGTGCTGGGGTTTTCTCTTCTAGAACACACCCACTCTGCTGGGTGTTGAGGACCTCCTCTGTCTTTTGGGAATCTTGGACTGTGCTGGGCCTTCAAAGGCGAGTGCCTATGAACCAGAGGCAGCCTGCACGGAGCTTAGCCAAGTCTCCAGGAGACATCTCTTGCGTGGAGGCCCACAGTCTTCAGTGAGGAGAGGAGCAGCTAGTACAGCTCCTCTGTCTGGGTAAACATTAGCGCCCCCTGGTGGTCGCTTGGCTTCCGCGAGGCTCCCAGGGCTAGGCCCCTGGAAGTCCACTCCACCTGATCCTCAGATTCAGTTTCCTGGGTTCCCACCTGTGACTTCCATTAACCCATTGAACGCCGCAAGTGTCTGTAGTGTAGACGCAAGCGGCGGACCTTTCCCACACACCATGAGCGTCTATAAAAAAATGTTTTCTCTAAGTGGCAGCCCCGACCAACTTTAAAATCATTTTTTTCGTGAGAATTTTCAGCTAAAAAATATTCAAGAACACCCGAATTGTGAATAATATATTTATTTTTATAATATTCTTTGCAAATTTATTTTTTAAATTCAATTCAAAATATCGTGGCTTGCGGGGATGGTTTCCATTTTGGACACGTGGCAGTTAACTGGACTGAAGTCACACACCATCCATCCACTTCCTCTAACTTTCCCCGTAAGTTCAGGTGACTCACCTGTATTTCACTGAGGCGTATGGGTGGAAAGATCTAGTTCTTCCAGTGCCTCCAAATTTATTGTTTTGACTGTGGAAGCTCTCCTTGGCCCTCCTCTTCCTCTTCTTTCTCCACCTCTTCTTCCTTCCCCACCCCCGCATTCTTTATTCTAAAAAGCCTGTTCTGGACTTAAAAAACACACAAACCAAACTAAACATTGATTTCCCCCCTTTCACTGTAGCAATCATTCTTCTCCCTAAAAACAATGGTGAAACTTTTTACCTCCTGGGGAAAGATTCATATGTAAAAAAAGTGGGAAAAAGAAGATAACATGGGGGAAATAATGTATCCAAGATACTAATTTTGCTACCTTATTATTTTTTACTTTAAACATAACACTGTCAAATAAACACACTTACCCCTATTTCATCAACAAAACACTAGTAGGCTGATGATGCAAGTATCTCGCTCACAGTCACAGCCAGAACTAAGGCCAGGAACTCTGGCTCCAAAGCCCACAACAGAACTCTTGTCCATTGAAGACACACTGACCTTCTCTCTCTTGCCTCAGAACCTCAGTGCATACTGCTTTGCACAGTGCCTGGCTCCCCCTGCTTTAGGCAACTCCAAAATGGGCTGACATATTGTGAATTTTGGGTTTTGTATGGAATGATTCATTAAAATGGAAAATAATTTTATGGTTTAAATTTTTGGATTTATATCTGGGGATCCAGACTGATCTCCACACGACTTCCTCTTCCAGATGATGTCTCTTCCTGTTTGGATTTTCCAGGCAGGGGGCAGGCACAGTCACAGACTCTCCTAAGGAAAGGGGTGTATGTCAATCTGCCGAGAGCTCCTGTGGAAACTCCTCTTGTTAGATTCTGGCTTAGGAAGTATTTCTACCATTTCTCCCACTTCTCCAAAAAAAAAAAAATTCTCTTCAAATTGTCATTCTTTTCCATGTAGATACAAGACATAGTATTGTAAATGTGGCTTTTGACTACTGGTCTGCAATCCTTACCAACAACCCTAAAATCTAAGAAACTTAAAAAAAATGAACATGAGGCTATTTATAATGCTTAAAACCTTAAAAAAAATCCCACTTGGGAACATGCATACATTTTGCTTCAGAAATATTAATATGCAATATTCTTTGAAGGTGTTATTTAATATATAGTATTATCTTTCTAAAATGAAAAAAAATGAATTGTGAAATATATGTGATAGTAAATTTTTAAAAAAATATATTTTATTGATTTTTTACAGAGAGGAAGGGAGAGGGACAGAGAGTTAGAAACATCAATGAGAGAGAAACATCGATCAGCTGCCTCCTGCACACCTCCTACTGGGGATGTGCCCGCAACCAACGCACATGCCCTTGACCGGAATAGAACCTGGGACCCTTCAGTCCACAGGCCGACGCTCTATCCATTGAGCCAAACTGGTCAGGGCTGTGATAGTAAATTTTATGTGTTAACTTGACTGGATCATGCATGGGGTGTCTAGATATTTGGCTAAAATTATTTCTGGGAGTGTCTGTGAGGATGTGTTTAGCATTTGGATCAGTGCACTGGGCAAAGCAGACTGCCCAGTGTGGGTGAGCTTCATCCAGTTTGTTGAGACTTGAATAGAATAGACTTGAATAGGAGGAGAGAATTTGTTCAGTGGGCCTGGCTACTGAGCAGGGCAGCAGTCTTTTTCCTGAACTCGGACCCAGATTTATACTATTGGCTCCAGGTTCTCAGCCTTCAGGCCTGACCTGAAGCTACACCATGGGCTTCTCTGGGCCTCCAGCTTGTGGATGGAAGATCTTAGGGCACAAGTTTCCAACTCCATACTGCATGAGCCTCTTCTGTATATGAAACCTCTCTCTCTCTCTCTCTCTCTCTCTCTCTCTCTCTCTCTCTCTCCCTCCCTCTCTCTCTCTCTCCCTCCCTCTCTCCTTTCTCCCCCTATTGGTTGTTTCTCTGCAGAGCCCTGACTGATACAACATCTTTACTCAAATATTGCAGAAAAGAGGCTCTGTAGCTTCCTTTCTTTTTTCGAATATTCATATCCTGAAGGAATGCCTTATTTTGGTGTTGTATATCTACTGTCCTGTCAGTTTAGTCAAAATGCCTGTTATAACACTTTACCTGTTGATTAACACTTTTCTTCAAGTTATTAGAATTAGATTTTGATTGATTCTCACAAAGGCATCTCTTCTTCAGGGACTCAGACTCCTAAGGTAAAGCTAGAGGCCAGAGCTTCCATGACCATTATGCAAATTTTCAAAGCATAATCTCTTATATATCAAAAGCTTCCTGTCCTGTTTTTCTTTTCAGTGCCTGAAGTGATGAAGTTTATGACAAAGAAGTGTATCATTAAAATGAAATATTTGGTTTATGAATTTTTGTGTAAACATTAAAAAAAATCATACACTGGAATAGGTGTTCCCTAAATATTTTGTTTACTTGATTACTAGTGAGGTTGAACTTTAAATTTAATGGATATAGAAAACATATATGTATTTGTAAAATAAATACAATGGCTTTGTGTGAATCCTTTAAAAAATTTGCAGAGGAATATGCTATATCTTGGAGAATCTAGAAATACTAAAACATGTTGTAATTTCCAATTCTGCCACGAGATGGCGGCAAATTCCTTTGTTTAGTTTTAAAAATTGCTATCCTTTTCCCCAGGTTTAAAAACTAAATCCATTCTTGTTTTCTGAACATTGCTGCAGTAGATATGAGCTAGCTGGAGATCGCAAGTTCAGATTTAACATTGCTTCCTCCAGCCAGAACGCCCCCTTTATTGTCATTTGTACCAACAACCTCACAGTTCTCCCTGTAGTGGAAACATGGGCAGCATTATTATGTTTTTCCCTTCTTTTTCCAAATGTATCTTTAATTCTTACTCTTAACCAAATTCTTTGTTTTTGTTTTTAATGTCAAACAGACGAACCTCCTTCTTTCCTCTTCCTCTTTCATAGAAATTATTTTAAATTGAGCTTTGATGATTACCTGATTAGTATAGAAGCTACTTGGTTTCTAGACTCCAAAATGCTTTCAAAATGTAATTAGTAAAACTCTCTTATTTAGCAGCTAAGAATTATTGTAATTGTATCACTGTCCTGATTCAACTCATTACTGTCTCCAAAATCAGGGCCTTTCATCCTTTTATTTTTCTCCAAGCAATGTGCTCAACTCATTCTCCCCATCTCAATTAAGGTAAGTCTTATTACTGTTACCAATATGCAGCTCATTTATTCTCATGACTATCTTTACACGTGTAATTTTTAGTATGCCATGTATTTATACCTCCCCTTTGCCTTTTCATCTTTCTTACAAATGTATCAAAAACTTGACCCTTCGGGAAGTATACCTTACCTTAGTCACCTCAATGCCACCTTATTGTCTGGCTCAGCCTCCTAGAATGAGTTTACTTGTATATCTCTTCATCTACATATAGATTTACATAGTATGTTATGCTTTTTGGAAAATGCTCTCTAATTTTTTAAAGATTTTAAAATTATTGTTTTCATCTCTCAGAGGCACCAACCCATTCTATCTGTTCCCCAATTACACCTATAATGTAAAATGTAAGTTACTCAATACTTATTTTGATCTATTTATATGTCTCAGAATATAACGCACTCTTTGTATAATATTCCAACATCTCAATGATTAAAGATTCAATAAAATTTTTATTATATGGTTGTTACTATATAACAAAACTATAAAATGAAACTAATTATACTTTTGTAATGTGACCTGTAAATATTTGATATGAATTAGTCCATTAATATCATAGGAAGACATTGGACTTTTCAAGATTACCTAATGAGTCCACTACCGAAAATCATATCCAAATTTTTCACAAAAGATATGCCTTCATTATTTCCCTGGAGAACAGAGAGAAAATTCTGTAGTATTCCTCAGTTGTTATTTCTTTATATCCCTCAATAGCTGCTGGTTAGATGTTCTTTGTTTTTGCCGCAGGCAGATGTTTCAGCTTATGTAATAGTGTGTGAGAATTTACCCAGGGCTAGATGTGGCTTTGCATATTATAATATCATATTCGATTCAATACCTTGACAACTGATCTGTTTTAATCCTGGGGACATTTCGATTCGTGTGATAGATAATGTGTTCCTCTTTGCTTTTTCTCCTGTTGCAGTAGCAAATCTGGCTCACCTCTTGTACCCATACAGCACAGTACAGCGCTGCTTTGACATGCTAATTTTATCCCTGGACTTACTTTTCTACCCAATTCTTTCTGTGTTTCTTTTCCTAATCTTTCTCAATTACTTATTTTTATAGTTTCCTCATATGTATGGTTTCTATTTTTACTGGAATTCTTTTGTTTTAATTTTATATTGTGACATAATATAACATTATATTAGTTCCAGGTATTTAATATAATGATGCAATATTTGTATGTATTGCAAAATGATCACCACAGTAAGTCTAGTCAATAGCCATTACCACACATAGTTACAACAGGGTGTGTGTGTGTGTGTATGTGATGAGAACTTTTAAGATACATTTCCTTAGCAACTTTCAAATATACAATAGAGTGTTATCGACTATGGTCATTGTGCCATCTATTACATATTCAGGACTTATTTATTTTATAATTGGATGCTTGTTCCTTTTGACCACCTTTATTTATTTCACCCACCCCTCTCACATCCTGCCTCTGGCAACCACCAGTCTGTTCTCTATGAGTTTCTTTCTTTCTTTTTTTAAGTGAGCCATATGGAATTTTTCTTTCTCTAACTTACCTTGTTTATGAATAATAAAATTTTAGTAATAAAATGAATAATGAAATAAGTCTTTGGCAAGATGTCCTTTATGACTGAATTATTTCTTTCTCTCTCTCTCTCTCTCTCTCTCTCTCTCTCTCTCTATCTCTCTCTCTTTCTCTCTCTCTCTCTCTCAACTTTTTCTTTATCCATTCATATATTGATGTACACTTAGGTTGCTTTCATGTTTTGGCTATTGAGAATATGGGAGTGCACAAATCATTTTAAAAATATATATATTTCTTTATTGATTTCAGAGAGGAAGGAAGAGGGAGAGAGATAGAAACATCAATGATGAGCAAGAATCATTGATCAGCTGCCTCCTGCACACCCCTCACTGGGGATCAAGCCTGCAACCTGGGCATGTTCCCTTGGTCAGAATTAAACCTGGGACCTTCAGTCCACAGGCCGACGCTCTATCCCTGAGCCAAACTGGCTAGGGCACTTGTTTTTGAATTGGTGTTTTTGTTTCCTTTGGATAAATACCTATAATTGGGATTGTTGGAAACTTCCTATTGATTTTCATAGTAATTGCAACAATTTACACTCCCACCAACAGTATACAAGAGTTCCCTTTTCTCCACATTTTCATCAATCCTTGTATTTCTTGTCTTTTTGATGACAGCCACTCTAACAAGTGTCACTGTGATTTTGATTTGCACTTCCCTGATGATTAGTGATGTTAGGTGTCTTTTTATGTACCTGCATGTTTTCTTTGGAGAAATGTCTATTCAGATCCTCTGTTCATTTTTTAATTGAATTGTTGCTTTTTTATTTTTGCTATTGAGTTGTATTCATATTTTTATGTTTTGCATATTAATCTTTTATCATTGGCTAACATTTTGTTATTTGCTAACATTGTCTCCCAATCATTAGGTTGCCTTTTCATTTTATTAAAGGTTTAGTTTATTAGACAGATGATTTTTATGTTGTTGTTTTTTTAATACTCACCTGAGGATTTTTTTCCATTGATTTTTAGGGAGAGTGGAAGAGAGGAAAAGAGAGAGAAACATCGATGTGAGAGAAACACATCGACTGGTTGCCTCCTGCACGAGCCCCAACCAGGGCCCAGGCCGGGGAAGAGCCTGCAACCAAGGTACGAGCCCTTGACTGGAATTGAACCCGGGATCCTTTGGTCCTCAGGCCAACGCTCTATCCACTGAGCCAAACCGGCTAGGGCTGGACAGATGCTTTTTAGTTTTATCGAGTCCCACTTGTATATTTTTGCTTTTGTTGTCAGTCAGATCCAAAAAATTCTTCACTAAACCTGATGTCAAGGAGCTTTCAGCTTATGTTTTCTTCTAGGAGTTTTATGGTTTTAGATTGTATGTTTAAAGTCTTTAATCCATTTTGTGTTGATTTTTGTGCATGGTGTAAGACAGTGGTTCATTTTCATTCTTTTGCATGTGGCTGTCCAGTTTTTCCCACACCATTCATTGAAGAAACTGTCTTTTCCCTACTATAAATTTTGGCACCTTTGTCATAAATGAATTGACCATGTAGGGGTGTGGGTTTATTCTGGGCTCTCTATTCTGTACCATAGATCTGTAAGTCTGTGTTTATGCCAATATCATGCTGTTTTTATTACTCTAGCTTTGTAATATTGTTTGAAATCAGTGAATGTGATGTCTTCACCTTTGTTCTTCTTTCTCAAAATTACTTTGGATGTTCAGGTTTTTCTTTCTGGTTCCATATCAAATTTAGGATTGTTTTTTCTTTTTCTTTTTTAGGATTGTTTTTTCTATTTCTGTTAGACATGCCATTGGAATGATAGGAATTACACTGAATCTGTAGATTTTGGGGGGTATTATGGACATTTTATTTATTTATTTTTTAAAATATATTTTATTGATTTTTTACAGAGAGGAAGGGAGAGGGATAGAGAGTCAGAAACATCGATGAGAGAGAAACATCAATCAGCTGCCTCCTGCACACTCCCCACTGGGGACGTGCCCGCAACCAAGGTACATGCCCCTGACCGGAATCAAACCTGGAACTCTTGAGTCCGCAGGCTGATGCTCTATCCACTGAGCCAAACCGGTCAGGGATGGACATTTTAACAATATTGATTCTTCCAATTCATGAGCACAGAATACCTTTTCATTTATTTGTGTCTTGAATATATTTCATCAATGTCTTATTGTTTTCAATGTACAGGTTTTCACCTCTTTGGATACATTTATTCCTATGTGTTTTATTATTTTTGATGCAATTATAAATGGGGTTATTTTCTTAATTTCACTTTCTGATAGTTTGTTATTAGTGTATAGAAACACAACAGATATTTTTATATTGATTTTGTATCCTGCAACTTTACTGAATTCATTCATATGTATATTTTATAGGTAATTTGAACTCTGTCTAATGAGGTATGTCATGAATAAATAAGTTTTTGACATCTCAACATGACTTTCTATGGCACTAAGAGGACTGTCCAGGTCCCAGATGCTTTATAGATATAATGACAGATCTATTCAATAGTCAAGAGAATCAGGGTCATCTGTAATCTACACAAAAATACATACACTTGTAGTTGCCTGCACGAAGACGGCATCCTATATTAAAAAAGCCTAGGTGGCCTCACATGTGACGTCATCACAAGATGGCCGCCACAAGATGGCTGCCTTCACATCATCACAAGATGGCCGCCACAAGATTGCCGGCAGGGGAGGGCAGTTGTGGGCAAACAGGCCAGCAGGGGAGGGCAGTTGGGGGCGATCAGGCCAGCAGGGGAGTGGTGAGGAGGTGATCAGGCTGGCCAGCAGAAGCAGTTAGGTGATCAGGCCGGCAGGGGAGCGGTGAGGAGGTGATCAGGCTCGGATTGTGAGAGGGATGTCCGACTGCCGAGTTAGCCCAATTCCACAGGGAGCAGTCCCGGATTGTGAGAGGATGTCCGACTGCCGAGTTAGCCCAATTCCACAGGGATTGGGCCTAAACCGGCAGTCAGACATCCTCCAAGGGGTCCCAGATTGGAGAGGGTGCAGGCCAGGCTGAGGGACACCTGCCCCGTGCACAAATTTCATGCAGTGGGCCTCTAGTTGATAAATAATATTCCCCCAAGAAGTCTACTTACAAAGCAAAACGAGCTAGTACCGGGAAAAATTCACGTCCTTGAACTCTCCTCAAACTACAACATGGACATGAACACCCATGCTAAGGCTTTTGTTTCTGGCAATGCACTTGACTAGTCTGAAACTTCCTCCTACAAAACCTGTAAAAATGTATAATTTAGTGTGTCAGAAAGTAAAGGGTTAAAGCAAAGAAAACCAAAGTAATCTGCCGTCCCTAGTATGGAGACTGTCTCCTGGATATTGCCAATTCCAAGATGGCCGGGTTTTGGTTGCTGCATTGAAAGAGGAGTCAAGGGTTTGGGATCAAATAAGGTGACACTTGGATCGAGTTTCTTGAATAAAGCCAGTGCCTACAAAGTGCTAAATTCTTGACAAGCAGCTAATCAGTTAAACAAAATAACCTTCTAGGAGAATACATTTTTATGCTTAGAAATAACACATTTCTATATAACTCAAAGAAGAAATAATGAGAATTAGACAATATAAATAAAAACAAAGAAAATACTTTATTAAATTATGGGACAGAAAATTTTTTTGGCAAGAAAAGGCTGAAAAATATGAGTTTAGTGTCCCAACTTAAGAAATTAGAAAGAGAACAAAAGATTTAATCCAAAGTAAATATAAAGAAGCAAGACTGGTAGAGAAGGGGCAAATAAATAAGTAACCAAGACGACACAATCACATACAAAGCAGACATTAAAAATTATGGTCATCTTATTGCCAGTACTTTTTAAAAACTTGGGTGAAAGGCACAATTTATTAGGAAAATATAACTTGTCAAAATCTGACTTAAGCAGTAGAAAACAGGAGCCCAGCTGGTGTGGCTCATTGGTTGACTGTTGGCCCAGGAACTAAGAGATCATGTTTTGATTCCTGCTCAGGACACATACCCGGGGTTGCAGGCTCAATTCCCAGTGGGGGATATGTAGGAGGCAGCTGACCAATGAGTCTCTCTCATCATAGATGTTTCTATCCCTCTCTCCCTCTCCTTTCCTCTCTCTGAAATCAATAAAATCTAAAAAAAGAAGTAGAAAACATGAAAAGATTTCTATTTAATAAATTGAAACAGTATCAAAAATCTACCACTAATTAACTCTACCAACTGTTTCCCACACACATACGCCTACCAAGCAAACTGGTTTGACAGACAGGTTATATAAAATATTTAAGCAGCAGATAACTCTAGTATTGCCATATACAGACTGTTTCAGAGAATGGAAGATAAGACTGCCAACTTTTTAAATAAAACAGTTTCATCAAAGGCAGATAAACTGGTAATTTAAAATTATAAGCCATGCTATTGGATCTACTTAGAAGCAAAAAATCCTAAACCAGTCAATTAAAAACCAAAATCCAAAATGTCTAAAAAAATGCATCATGCTCATAAAGGTTTTATTCCAGGAATGCAAGGATAATATACTGTTAGAATACCATCAATGAAATCACATTAACAGATTAATGAAGAATAATCACAAAGTTATCTAAAGGGGAAAAAAAAGTCAATACAGTTCAATGTTCTTTTATGATAGAATGTATTAGAAAAGTAGAAATAGAGGAAAATTTCCATAATCCACCAAATCTCACACATAGTGGTGAAACATTAGAAGCATTTCCTTTGATACATGGGAAGAACGTACCCTGTTTTGCATTATATTGGCTAGCCCAGGAAGCCAGAAAGTGAAGTAAGTAAAAACAAAGATTGAGAAGGAAGAAACAATACTCTCTATACTTGAAGGTATTAGGCACCCCAAGAGAATTTACAAGTTACTTATTGAAAATAATCAGAGATTTGATCAGATTTATTACATATAACATCCAGCAAAATTTTTTTTTGAAAATGTAATTTTAAAAAAAGAGTATTGTCTGGCTGGTGTGGCTCAGTGGTTGAGTGTCTGACCTATGAACCAGGAGGTCACCGGTTTGATTCTGGTCAGGGCACATGCCCTGGTTGTGGACTCGATCCCTAGTAGGGGCTATGCAGGAGGCAGCCGATGTTTCTATTTCTCTACCCCTCTCCCTTTCTCTAAAATCAATAAAAACATATTTAAAATAAATAAATAAAAGGAGAGTGTTTACCATAGCAACTAAAACGCAGCAGTAGGAATAAATCTAACAAAATATGGGCAAGATTTTCATGGAGAAAATTATAAAACTTTATTGAAAGTCATTAAAGAAGAACTAAATAAATGGAAAAAGAGTGTGTGTGTAATAGAAAGAGTCAAAATACTAAAGATGTAAATTATCTCCAAATTGGTATATAAATTCAAAGCAATATTTTAATAAAAATCTCAGCAGTATTTTCATGGAAATTGAGAAGATGATTCTAACATTCATTTAGAAGAGCAAAGGAAAGAGAGGCTGAGGTGGCTGTCAAAAAGAACAGTCTGAGAGACAGCCTACCAGGACATCAAGACATTTAAAAGTATAATAGTAATTAAGAAAAGGCAGTGTTGATAAGAGCACTGATTAATGAGCCAGTGGAAATCAATAGAAAGCCCTGATCCAGAACTGTGTGTGTATGTGTGTGTATGTGTGTATGTATGTATGTGTATGTATGTATGTGTGTATATATGTGTATGTGTGTATGTGTATGTGTGTGTATGTGTATGTGTGTGTATGTGTGTGTATGTGTGTGTGTATGTGTGTATGTGTGTGTGTGTATGTGTGTGTATGTGTGTATGTGTGTGTATGTGTGTATGTGTATGTGTGTATGTGTATGCGTATGTGTGTATGTGTATGTGTGTATGTGTGTGTATGTGTGTATATATGTGTATGTGTGTATGTGTATGTGTGTATGTGTGTGTATGTGTGTATGTGTGTGTATGTGTGTGTATGTATGTGTATATGTTTGTATGTGTGTATATGTATGTGTGCATGTGTGTGTATGTGTGTGTGCGTGTATGTGTGTGTGTGTATGTGTGCGCGTGTGCATGTGTGTATGTGTGTGTATGTGTGTATATGTATGTGTGTATGTGTGTATGTGTGTGCGTGTATGTGTGTGTATGTGTGTGTATGTGTGTGTGTGTGTGTATGTGTGTGTGTAGTTTGCAGAGAGTAGGCTCTGCAAATCAGTGGGGAAGGATGGACTTTTTATAAGTTAACTTTAGGAGAAAAAAATAGGATCCTTCTCTATCATTATAAAGGACAACAACAAAAATTACCTGCTGAACAATATACTAAATTAAAAAAATTTTTAAACTTTATGAGAAAAACAAAGAAAGATTCCTGTTTATTTTGGAGTCACAAATAACTTCTTTATCAAGGAAGAAAAACCTGGAACTTATAGGACATAGGTAGTAAAACAAAATGCACTATGGCAAGAAAAAAACACTTCTGTTAATTAAAAGACTTTGTGAAAAGAAAAAGGCAAGTGGACAGACTAGATGAAGATATTTGCAGGGCCCAGAACTGACTGATAAGGATTACTATCAAGAATATGTCAGTGTTTTCTATGAATCAATAGTAAAACAGTCAAGCCCTCCACTGGGGGATGGGGAACGGATATGAGAAACAAGAAGACATCTCCCTGGCCAGTAAATACATGAAATTATAAGCAACTTGATAATCAAGAAAACACTGATTATAACCACAATAAGATGCATGCTATGGTGTCCAAACTTGTACACAGTACTCATTATAAATTGTACATTTCAGAGCACTTGATTATCGCCCAAGAAACTTGACAATGCACAGACATTCAATCAAGAAATTCCTAGATATGTATCTTACTGATAATATTGTGTGTGTACACAAAGAGATACATATGAGAATGTTCATCGCTCATTGTTTGAAATAGGAAAAAAACTGAGATAATGTAGCTAACCATCATCAGTGGCAGGAACAAGTAAATTGTGGAAAAGTCATATGGTGGAATGCATTAAGGCAATGAAAATGGATGAGTGAGACTAGAGCCATTTGCATCATTATGGGTGGATTATCCAAGCATAATGCTGAGTGAACTTCTCGGAGAAGAATATACATAGTGTTATTCCGAGTATTTAATTTTAAGAATATGTATGAGTAGTGGCAATATAAAGATACACATGGAAATGATAAACACTTAATTCAGAACGATATTTACTTCTGAGGGGGAGGGAGGGAAATATAATTTGCAAGAGGGAGAGAAGGGGTTTCAACTGTATTTATATTTCATTTTAAAAGAGTATTTTTGGGTTCATAAGTGTTTGTTTGCTATTTTTATATTTTTGGATTTGTCTGAACTATATCATTTAAGAAAGTCTTTAAAACTAAAACAACCAACATTGGTTCTACTTACAATGTGCCTATTAAAGATATTCAGCCATTTTGAATGGTGCTTATTTTTAATAACTATATATCATTACCAAATTAAGATAGAATTATGTATCTAGGAAAAGGCAAATGCCCTAGACTCATGAATGCGAACTGCTTTGTGATATGAAATTTAATATTAATAAGTCTACTTAAAGCAAAGCAGAGGCTACAAATGTTGGGCACCTTGGGGTGTGTGGGTGCATGCAGCAAGAGAGAGAAAGAGAAAATGGGAGAATAAGCTATGAATTAATGAACACCACAATTATAGGCAGCGCTTTTATTTATAAAAGACTCAAAATTGCCTACAAATATCACATATAAATTGCATTTCCACCTGTCTCTCTCTCTCTTTTTTTCTTCCTCGTCTGTCCCTGATTGGCTCAAGTAATAATTTTCAAATATCTATCCAGGGCTTTTGCATGTCAAAAAAGTATTGCTAGAGCCTGCAGTGCTCAAGAAAGATGCTGCAAATCCTCTTTTCATTAACTCTTTAGATTAAATACTATATATACACATAAAATGACATACAACTAGGAGCCCAAATGACTACTCTGCAGTTTACAAATTTCTCTTTATTGCCAGATCCATTATTTTTCTCAGTGCCTCCTCTAATGTAGATTTCAAAAAAATCCATTTATTGAACAAAAAAGCCATAAAGCAAAAACATGTCTTTTTTTTAGGGTAGAGCTGATTGTAATTCAGCTGGGAGCCTTTGTGAAGGTTAGCTCTGTTCCTGAAGCTACAATTTCCTCAGCGAAGGCTTATTCTTCGGAATAATTTATCCAACTTCTGTTATAAATATGGTATTTCTTTTCTTATATGAGTACCAGGAGCTTAACAAAAGCTTTTATTAGCAGTTATTTTATCTAGATTCCCAGCTTTTAAAGGAATGCTTGATGCTAATTATTTTGTATGCGACTTCCCATCTACTAAACTAGATGTTCTGTGTAAACATTTTCATCTTAGTGAAGGTTAGAAAGCTGAGCTGATTACAACCCTGTATTGATATTCTTGTGACTTATTAGAATCTGTTTACTGAGTGATAACTTCACTGTGTCATTTGTGTATAAGGGCTCCTTTGTAATTTATATATAAATGATGATATTATGGCCAAATAATCCTTTTCAGGTTTATCATTAATCACTCAGGTGAAAGTAAACACAAAGCTCACTGAAGAAGCAAATTTGCCTTCGTATTTCCATTTTCAAAGCTGTGCAGGACATTCCTTTGCAGAATTTTCCAGTCCACCCCTGGTGCAATGTTTAAAACTCACTGTGCCCATCAAACTCTGTGTTTAAAGTGAATGCGTAGGTCCTTCCTCCTGAGGGTCCTGACACAGGACCTGGGAACATCTCCCTGTATTCTCAAGCCTATGTGTGCGGGGGCGGGGACTTCACGCTATTATGATTTGGGGCTTTCCTTCCAAGCTGTTTTGGGGCGCGCTGGACACCCTCACTGTCCTCTTCCGTAACGTCACTTCAGCTCTTTGTCAAACCCTGTCAAAGTTGTCTGTAAACTGCAGCCCAAAGTGGACATTTGGTTCTCAGCCCTCTAGGGATTATTTATAAAGTAGTTCCATTGCGACCAGTAGTCATAGATAGCTGAGAACTTATAGATAGATAGTAGTTCCATTGCAACCAGTAGTCATAGATAGCTGAGAACTTATAGATAGATAGTAGTTCCATTGCGACCAGTAGTCACAGATAGCTGAGAACTTATAGATAGTAGTTCCATTGCGACCAGTAGTCACAGATAGCTGAGAACTTATAGATAGTAGTTCCATTGCGACCAGTAGTCATAGATAGCTGAGAACTTAGCTTTTCCATCCCTCTCTGCAGCTAACCAATGAGTAGTCCCTGTTGCCTTTCCAGTAAACTTCTGCTGGGACTCTCATGGCTGTTAGGAAGTAGGCAGATGGTCTAGATATGCTTCCAACTTTGTTCCATGTTTGCTATGCTACAGGAACTGTCTACAATAGATGCCTACTGAAACATACACCTTGAACAGAATTCCTTCCTGTCAGAGTACTCTGTGGATTACAACAGGGTTTCAAGCTTTCTAGGTTTAGCAAGTTTATGTTGTCCAAAGGAGAAGCAGTCTGGAACTCATCTTGCCAAGCATGACCCAGTATAAAGGAATGCTTAAGTACCTAATTTAGGTATACATAAAAAAGGTTAAGAAAATAATGAGAAAATCACTACCACACACTATGGAAGGCAAGGCTGTGACTAAAGTATTCAGCAGCTACTGATTCTAAAATGGGCACCACAGTGAAGAGAGACTTAATTTCTGATTTGATTTTTCTTCCTTGACTATGGGTTTATTCTGGGAAAACATTATTTTAAATTCCTGCCAAGACTTAATATTACACCATGTACATTAACTACTAAAAAAATAAAAATAAGTGCCCCAAATCAACATGGTTGATATATTGTTCTTCTTAAGGAACAGAACCAGGAGAAATGAATGAATTCTGTAGAAGTAATGAATTTTAGTCCATAAACGCAGGCAAGCACAAGCTGCATTACATCCTTTTCTCTAAATTGACTTAAATCTTGTCGGAGGGCAATTTAACCTCAGTTCTTGAGACTCCCTCTTCCCCGTAAAGCTGTGCACATTCTCTGGTTTCCATGAAAAAACTGAAACATGATAGAATTTCCTCCAGTTGTGGGTCCCCATTGATTACTTTGGAGACGGCGATGATGGCAGTCGGCACAGCCCCCTCACATCTCCCAATGTTACTTCTCGGAGCCACACGGATAGCGGGAGCTTGTTAGGCGCAGCACACAGCAATCACCACCTGACAATGGTCACCTCCCTGGCCTGGGCTTTCCAGGTGACTGTACGTTGCTTACCATTTCCTAATTTCATTTTTTTTTCTTCTCTCCCTCGGCCCTCAGAAGAATCAATTTTCTCCCTTCCCTGTCTAGCACACTTGGGCTAATCTCTTCAAGGAGTTCAGACTTTTACAAAAGGCTGTGAGAAATGTTTATTCTCAGGAAAGCTGCTGTGTTCAGCCCAGGAAAGTCCCTAAGTGAAAAAGAGCAACCTCATTGAAAAGGATGAAAAGAAATGTAAAGAATTATAAAATACAATGTAATATTTTAAAAACCTAACCTGCTATAAAAATATCTTAGATGCTTAGTTATATTCAGTGATTTCTCCTAATAAACTCATTTATGAAACAGCCAAATATTTATTCAAAGTGGTGCTGGTTGCAATATGTTGGTGTGAATTTTCTTGTGTGTGTGGGGGGGTTGTATGGATTAAAATCCCTTGAATCCTGTAAAACTCAGTGATGGATTCCATTTTCCATGTATCTTCTGTGTTAGAGTGTAAAGTCTTTGAGGGTAGAGTCAGGGAAGGGTCAGTACAACTGTTTGCTGCAGGCACCAGCTCAATGCCTGAGATAGACCCGATATTTTTTTAAAAAAATATATATTGTACTGATTTTTTACAGAGAGGAAGGGAAAGGGATAGAGAGTTAGAAACATTGATGAGAGAGAAACATGCCCTTGGCTGGAATCAAACCTGGGACCTTTCAGTCTGCAGGCCGTCGCTCTATCCACTGAGCCAAACCGGTTAGGGCTAGACCTGGTCTTTAATAAACCTTGTTGACTGCATGAGTGAGTTTATGGAGCTCAACGTCTAACCCACTAATATTGGTCCTCAGTGCACAGCAAGTTATGATGATGCAGCACCTTCAGAATCATCAGACAGTTTCAACTATGAGCAGTTTGTCATAAGTTGTATCTATATTGTATTTAAATCTAATTCCTTAACATTAATGATTGATAATGGTTGGAGTTTTATGAAATTTTTCCAGAACATTCAGTGCATATTTCACGAATCAGAATGTTCCTGTGACCTAACTATGCTCTTGTTTTATAAAAATCCCCACCCAAGGAGTGAGGATATTTTACCCCATTGATTTTTAGAGAGAGTAGAAGGAGGGAGAGATAGTGAGAAGAGGGAGAAACATTGATGTGAGAAAGAAACATTGATTGGTTGCCTCCCACATGCACCCTGATTAGGGGGGCTGGAACCTGCAACCTAGGTACGTGCCCTTGACCAAGAATCAAACCCATGACCCTCCTCTGTGCAGGCCAGCACTCTAACCATCAAGCAACACCAACCAGGGATTAACTATGCTTTTTAAATGGGGTTTGCATCCACAAATGTTTGAGATTCACTCTCAGTAGAATATTGAAAATACGAAAATGCAATGGAGAGATGACATTTGCATTTACAGCAGCTATTTTTTATTAACATTTTTTAAAGGTTAGCTTAAATCTCATGATTAGCAATGAATTGGCTTCTACGCAGCCACTAAACATCAGAATAGTTCATTTAAATTTTCCAGATGGTTCAAATCTCTAAAGAAAGACCAGCTTAACAGGAAGATAGAAATTTGGTTATTCATTAACTCCCCGCCTCTTCTCCAGAGCTCCTTGCAGAACACGGAAGTCCACTCTATACTCCTGTTCCCCAAATCAAGAAGTATCTTGTAATTATGAAATTATCTACTCCTTTTTAACTGAAAGCACCATCTGCTATACAACCATATATGTCACATACTCTCCAATAGCCTCCTTTATACCATTAATTATATGATAGAGTGGACTCAGTTGGCTTCTAGATTGTGTTAACATGCTCACATAAGTTTAATTCTCTGAGAACACTGTGCTTTATGTGGATGGTTATTATTTTTAGGTGTTGGTCTTGTCTTCTCAAATGTCATTATATATAAACTAGAGGCCCAGTGCACAAATTCGTGTATGGGTGGGGTCCCTCGGCCTGACTGGCAATTGGGGCCGATCAGGACCAATTGGGGACAGCTGGCCGGGGAGAGGGACTGCGGAGGTTGGCCAGATGCGGGAGGTTGGCTGTGGGAGCACACTGACCACCAGGGGGCAGCTCCTGCATTGAGCTTCTGCCCCCTGGTGGTCAGTGCATGTCATAGTGACTGGTTGGTCGTTAGGTCGCTTAAGCTTTTATATGCATAGATAGCATACGAATGATGGGCAATGGAATCATTCCAGAGTCCAAGACGTCTTTTTGGGTTTCTTTGCAGACATGGATTATAATTACAGGTTCTCTGTCATCATTCCCGATTTTCTTTAGAAATTATTTGATTTGAATATGATATGTGTCTTCCACCAAGCCTGCAGTGTTTAGTATTCTAGGCTTTTCCCCTAGCAAAGGCGAGAACATCCTAAGTGAAAGGCAGGGCTTCTAAAGCTAGTTTGGTTCTTGTGAGTAAGGGCTCATGTTTTCAAATCATGTTCATATGTTTATATTTTAAATCTAAATATTTATCATTCAAGTTAAAGCCTGGGTACCCCCAAACTTTTAAAAGTGTGATTCTCATCCCTCACTCTTTAAATGTCTGTTAATTGCTCTCCATATTTAGAGGACATTATTTTTTTTCTTGAGAAAGAGCATTTGATAAAAATTACAGCTTTTTTCCCCTCCATTATATACATTAAACAGAGATTGAATTCCAGGCTACTTTTGGTTTTGTGCTCTTTATTAATCCAATTATAGTACTTTTTTTTCTTTTGTCACCTATGCAGGAGTGCAAAGGAAAGATAGCTACACCCCCAGTCAAGGCTCAGGCCAGGGCCTTGATGAGTGGCATGGGTGCCACTGCTCTATGTAATGTGCTGCTTCCCACATGCGAGGAGATGGAAAGTGCTGCCATTCTGTGGCTTCGCTCAGCAGGTGCAAATGAAGTATGAAATGAAAAATCCCGACCCACACAATGCACAGAGCAAAAACAGATAGCACTTGTAGTCACCGCTGCGCCAGGCTATTTACTGCCATAGACAACTCAGCTCCAGCTAGGCAGGCGCCCCAAATCTCTCCAACTCTGACACCTGCAAGAGAAATGGTGTTTCACTCCATGCCACTCTGGTTATGCTGATTCCCCTCCAGGAGTCCTGGTCCTTCCAGGAGAAAACCAGTGACAGTGTTCAGGAGCTGATTAGTTTCTTAACAGGGAAGAATGGTGTGAGGGTGGGGGCAGGTCTATTTGGAAATGTGGGTGACTCTTCAGATGGTTAATAAGGTGATTCTAAAATTAGGTTCCACGTGGAATTATCATGTCTTTCATTTTAACTTGAAAATATCATAGCTAATATTTTTGCTCGTTCTATTGTTTGGAGGTCTGTAGGGAACCTGCCTTCCATCACTATTGATATCTGAAGTAAGGATGAGTAAAATGTTTGGATAGTAAAATTATCTTAATTCAGATAAATTAATATCGCCATGTTTTCAGGATGTTTTTGTACATCTATTGACCAATCTAATTGACCTCAGTCTAACTGATATTACAAGTCAGAGATAATAATTAATTGATATTCTTAAAACCTTGGATCTTTGTGACAGTACATTGAAAGAGACAATGTCTTTGCTTATTTGGAGTCAATGTTCAATGAAATTTGAATAGTAGATTCAAAAAAAGAGTAGTATGTCAATATATATTAATTCTGACTAATTTTAGAAATGCAGAGGAAATAAAGGAGACAAGAACTTAAAAGTTAGTTTGTCTTATTTATTTATTATGTTTACTTTTTAGAGCAATAGGAATGGTCGTTTATTGCTGATGGAAATGCAAAATAGTACAGCAAGTGTGGGGACAGAGGGTTGACAGGAATTTTCCGTAATTTCCACTTAATTTTGCTGTGAACATAAAACTGCTCCAAAAAAGAAAGTCGAGTTTTCAAAAGGGGGCATGGTGGAGAGAGGTATTCTGGTGACTGAAGATTTAGGTTTAGATCCCTTGGAAGTTACAACTAAAGGTCAACTAAATTGACAGCCCAGGCTCTGTACTTGAGCCAGTCTTTTTTGTTTAACTTTTGGTTATCATAAAATTGCCAAAAATTATAATCCCGGAAAGATACAGAAATTAATAATATTGCAACTTCAGGAAGTTATAAGAACAAGTATGCAGGTATTTTATTTTCAAAATGAATTGAACTCATGATGCTGCTATTTAAAAATGATAAGTGTAAGTTCTTATCACTGCTATTTGACATTTAAATATTCTAAATAATCCTTCATATTATATTAAATTTGTAATTAAATTTTAAATGGCTGAAAGGATTTTAGTTAATTAGCTTAGAATCAATGTTTAAATGCTTTAGGAAAATGGATTTCTCAGTGTTGTGTATTGCCTATGAGCTGAGAGCACTAATTACCCTACAGGAGGGGAGAGAGCTCCTCTCCTTGCTTAGAAGCACATGGGACTTCATGCCTCCCCAAAATAGGGAGAACAGATCTAAAGCCCTAGAAATGCATGTACTCCTGGAACAACATAATTCACTTTGAGAAATTTATTTTAAGGAAATAATTAAAATACGAGCAAAGGTCTAGCTCTGAGGATATTAATCTTAGTGCTGCTAAGTGTAGCAAAAGTGGAAGCAACTCAAAATGGGAATTTTAAATATTTTTAAAAATCAATGCTATTTTACTAAATGAAAATACCAACATCAGATGAATTACATAAATGAAAATATCAAAACAGATATGTGCAGTGTTGTAGGTGCAGAGTTATTATTAAGGAAAGCTCTGGCTTTCTCTGTATGCCTAAGTTTCCTCATCTTCATGAGAGAATAATAATAAAAACAATAGCTATCCGACAGGACTTTCTAGAGATTAAGAAAAATAATCCATGTATAGCAAAGTGCCTGGGACAAAATAAGTACTAGAGTAGTAACAGCAGTAATTGAATTCACTTATTAGAAACTCTAAAGTTTCAGAAAAATACACAAATTTGAACTTTATAGTTTATAATTGGCTGCAATGATCATACATTATAAATCTGAATAAGCTGGTGTTTATAGATTTTATGTATATACAAGTCTAATTGGAAAATATTATCTAGAATAAGATCTTTAAAAGGCAAAACCAGGTATTATACACTAATATCACTGGAATGTGATTTCATCAATCAACTGAATATTTTTTTCTTGCTGACCCCTTTTCTGCCAAACCCAATGGCTTCTTGTTATACAATGTTAACAGTGGCTTCTTGGTATCTAAGGCGGTGGCTCTTACATTTTGGGTGGGCAAGCAAAAATAGCCCATGCTTAGCATAACCAACTATGAGATATCAAGGAAGTCTAACCAACTAGATTTGAGACTAGTTAGAAATATAGAGGGGAAGGAAAGTAGGATTCTAGATTGACTCCCACGTTTTTAATTTTGTTTCCTGATCATCCTTTTATTGAGACAGAACATACAGGAGGAAGAAAAAAGTGGCAAACATTTATGAGTTCAGTTTGGAAATACTGTTTCTGAGACAACTATGGGACATGAATCTAATAGACATTGAAGCCATGGGTCTATAGATCAGATCTAGGTTATAATAATGAAGTTAAAATTATGAGTGTGGGTTTAGTTATTTTTTGCATGATGATTGTATATCATATCCTTGGTAACTATTAAGAACATAGGACAGGTTATAGATTTATGTGCAATTTCTAGACAGCAGCTCTAACTTCATTCTTTGTTTGAAAACTCTTCCATGGCACATCTTTGTGCCTTAGACACCACAGTGTCATTTAAAGAAATAATAAAATAAGCAGAACTCTGGCAATTACCAACACTAGAGAACAAGTAGAACAAGATGAATCAGCAGAGGGACCTGAGTAGGAACTGTCAGGGGAGGAGGAGAACCAGGAGACAGTGGCCTCACAGAAGCCAATGGAATTGAGTTTTAAGAACAGGGTAGATAACTGTCAAATTAACTGTGAGGTCAAGAAAACGAAATGGAAGCTATGTGTTTTTGTTTTAATCAAGAAGTCACCGGTGATTTTTGTCAGAGCAGTTTCATGAAACTGTTGTGATGGGAACCTCACGGCAGTGCGTTGAAGAGCAATGGGTAACCAGTAATCGGGAAACAGGTGCAATGATCCTAGGATGTTCTGAATAGGGGTGGTGCTGTGGATGGAGGAAAGTTGGGAGGAGAAATTATTTTAAGGTGAGAAAGGCTTGGTTTGTTGTTGATCTCTGTAGAAGGACCCAATAAAGAGCAAGAGGATGAAAAGAGAGAGAGAGAGATGTGTGCATGTGTGTGTGCATGTGTGTGTGTGGGGGGTATGAAGTTTTAAAGAACATGAAGAGCACATATGAGAAGTGTGAGAAAATAATCTTAAGAGAAAAAGCACTTCTTTCTTTAGGAGGAAAATAGATGAATGTGTGAATAATATGTTAAAGTGGAAACTTGAGAGAATTTGCATCTGACAGTGCTGGCCTCTGAAGTATAGACATGATCATATATTGAAAGGAGGCGGTATCAAAAATTTTACTTTGGACCAGCTAATAGCAAAGACAGACATGATAGGAACATACAAATAAATAAATGAAGGCAGGTGCTATGAAGAAAAATAGGAGTACATACTTTGAAATAGAATAACAGGTTGCATAATTCAGATTTAGGGTTAGGGAAGGCTTTCAATCCAATTGGTACCTAAAAAATAAGTAGGAATTAGGCAAAAATGAGAAGGGGAGCACACCACATCAATAGAAAGCATGTGACACTTGATTGTTAACAGCTATTTTTACTGGCATTCACTTCTATACTAGGAGGATTGGGACAAAGTCTTGTTTCTGCACCTACAGAATCTGGAATCATTATGTTTGATGAAAAGGAAATACAAGTCTTAACCTCACTGTTAAACACATGCCAATAGCTCCATTTTGTATGGAGACTGGAGCTCAGAAGGTCTCTTCTCCAATGTCTCAGTACTAGGCGGTGTTAGGATTCAACACCCATGTCTGTCTGATGGCACAGCTGTGCTTGATCCTGTTTCCTAGGCTGCCTCACAAAGTCCCTTGTTCTAGGAAACTTATTTCAATGGCTGCTGTGACAAAATACCATAGACTGGTGACATAAATAACAAAATCTATTCCTCACAGGGCTGGAGTCTAGTAGATGTGTAAGATCAGGCTGCTAGGAGGACTCCGACTGGCTTGCAGACTGGATCCTCACATGGCAGATACAGGGAGGAGAAGCAAGCTCTCTCATAATTCCTATAAGGACACTAATCCCATTCTTGGGGGCCTCACACTTATGACCTCATCTAATCCTAACGATCTCCCAAAGACCCACCTGCTAATACTATCACATTGGTGGGTAGGGTTTCAACATATGAATTTTGGGAGGATACAAACATTTAGCCCATAACAGATAATTCCTTCCCTTTCTCTCCACCTTTATTTTTGGTCACCTTTCTTTGTTTCCAGTTTAAAAACTGGTGTCACTGAGACCTCTGTCTATAAATTTATCCTTTTCACCCATTTACTCCTTCAATGACATCTATGCCCAAAGCTTTAATCATCACATCTAGACTTCTGACTCCTACCTTTACGTCTTCAGCTCTGAGCCAGATTTCAATCTCATTTTTCTAAATGTTTTCAGGAAAATCTATATACATGATCTGAAATCACCCCAAATTCTGTGTGTTCCGAATTAAACTTGACAGCTTTTCATATGCCCAAATGGCACTCTAATTTCTTGTCAGTTTAAACATCTTGAAACCATTTTTGTTTCTTCCTTTAAAAAAACACACAAAAAAAACAACAAACCTGTCATAAAGTTTCCCAGTGAAATATTTCTTCTTTCTTTATACACGAGTTCAGGCTGAAGGAATTACATGCTGCAGCAGCTCGCTGCTCTCTGTGCTCTAGAGTTGTCATTACCAAGTACAAAATTCTTCAGCTTTCATGGCAATTCATCATGTTGGTGCCTTCCTTGCACTTGTTTTTATATTTTCTTGCCACACAGTCTTTCATAAAAATTGGGTCCTCATGTCAAGAGCTTACATAAAATCTATTTTAATACATTTCCTATACAGTCTATGTAGATAGTATTCTTTGTCCATTATTATTCCATGCCCTTGCTGAATAATGATAGAGTAATTACCTGTGGGTAAAGCATACTTCCTCATCCCTTTGACTATAAGCTTGGCCACCTGACATATTGTGTCCAATAAAATATGGGGCAAAATTCAGTGGACTGGTGCTGAGTGGACTTGAAGAGGCATTGAGTGTTCCTGTTCATTATCTTGTGCTCCTGACCTGCATCATGAGAAAGGCAATGTCCTAGGAAGTTGTTTCTTTAGCCAAGCTCCCGGGATGAGGAACTATTGGAGCAGACTTGAACTGGACCTCCAGAAGCAGATCTGCTCCAGAAAATCCAAGATACATGAGCAAGATAGACATGTTTGCTGCTTGTGATCTACTGAGACTTGATTGTTAAGGATGATCAACATGGAAATAGCTGACTAATATATAACCATTCTGGAAATCAAATCTATAATAATAAGCCCAATCGTGACTTTGAAGCTTGGTTTCTTCCTAGCAATTGAGCTTTGGGTTAAATGATTTGAACAAGTGTTTGATCATAGTTATAAAGTCTTTGTTTTATGTATTGGAAAAGCTGGAAATGTTTAGTGAAATATCAAAATTATTTCAGGCTTGTTTTTGGATGTATATATTACAATTCTTATTAGAATTTAAATTAGTATAAATACACTTAGAACTAAGATATTTAATAGTATAAATTAAATAAAAATTAATAGAAATTAATTTGCTATACATGAAGTCTTTTCTAAAAAGTCTTTCTGAAAAGACTTTTATAAATAGGCTTTTTGGAGACTCATCTTGAGATATATAGAAATTCCTTACTCACTCTGAAGATTGGTTCTTTAGTATCGACATTTTGTTTATTTTATTTTTAATTGAATTTATTGGGGTGACATGGGTTAATAAAAACATACAGGTTTCAAGTGTACAGCTCAATGAAGGATCATCTAAAGGGGGCAAGGTTTTCTTTTTTTGGGGAAAAAGTAAAAACTCTTTCTGCACCCATTTTAGAGACACAAACGCCTGGCCAATATGGCCGTGCCAAAGCCGCTGTTTCTACTACATTAGGGAAGAGCACTTCAGCGTCAAAACGCAACATTAATTCAAACAGCTCCGAAGCAAACAGCGCAAGCATGCTCAGCATTGTGGATGA
>NW_005872095.1:62154-65298 GCF_000147115.1 Myotis lucifugus
ATTAACTCTTATCAGATGTATCGTTGGCAAATATGCTCCCCCATTCATTGAGTTGCCTTCTCATTTTGTTGATGATTTCTTTTACTGTGCAAAAGCTTTTTAAGTCCCATTTGTTTATTTTTCCCTTTGTTTTCCTTGCCTGAGGAGTTATATCGGCAAAAATGGGTTCACCTTTTAAATATGAAGAATAGATTACACTGTGGTCCTTAATCAACTCTCTTGAGTCTATGAGAGCCATATTTATGTTTTCACAGAATTTTTGTTTTTTTTTATTTTTTTTATTTTTTATTTATTTATTTTTTTTAAAAATCTTGCAATTTTATTTGCATATAAAGGCCGCTAGATATAGAATATCACAATAAATTTAAAGAAACAGCTGCTTTCCTAAATTTCATTAACAAGGTAACATAAAATAGAATAAAGCTCAACAGCATTTACAATGGGAAAACAGAAATGACTATTAGCGACAATATTTTGTGCTAGCGAAGATTGCATCGACACACAGTGCAAAATGGGGGGAGGGAGAGGAAGTAAGAAGACAATTCAGGGTATTTAAATATAAAGGACAACTAAGCCTTATTTTCGTTAGCTTCCATTGCATCCATTTAAGTCTATACACGCCTGTAACTGTACCTAGATTTGACTCAAGCTCTTTAAGACCTTGAGTTCTGAGAAAGTGTGTGAGCTCCTCAGCCTCCGGATGCCCTGCTATACAGCATCCCTTGCAGCTCTACCATCCTTGGCAATAGTAAACTCCTAACTTAGTCATAATACACAAAAAATACTTATATATATAAACCCATATTAAAAAGGAGTCTTGCACACTCTTTTTTTTTGTACTGCATGAAATACCTGCTCTTGACAGATTCCATTTCCATATTTTTTAAAGCTAAAATAATTTAAAAGCAACAAACAAGGAGACCTTGCATAACCACAGTATGGATCTCACTAGCTAAGCCATCTTTTAAGACGTGGGCTGTTTTCTTCCCTTGACACAACTCTCTTTAGAGTGAGAGTGTGAGGGGAAGTCTATTTCCACGCCGACTTTTGTTGAAAAGATTCCCATAAATCTGGGCCCCATCTGCAGAAAAGAAGCATGACCAAGAAAACAATAATAACAAAACATCAAAAAAAGTAAAATAGTTCAAACAATACTCTTAAACAGTTGTGCAAATCTGGTTGGTTTTTAAAACACTGCCTACCTGTTTTCTTTTTTTCTTCCAGCTTAAAGCATATTAAAATAAGACTTTTATCACCTTTTAAAAAGAAAGCTTGGCTGTCCTTTGGCGAACACTAACAATTTACAATGGCGTGGCCTTTAAGAAAACAGAAGTCATTTTACAAATTCACAGTGCTCCTCTGATTTCAAATGGATACCCCATTTAAAAATAATAATAATAATAATAATAAAGAAGCACAACCTTTAGCATCATTTTTTGTTGTTGTTGTTCCAGCAATTTACAAAAAGAACTCACAGGATTTGGAAATAAACAAGTCAGAGAATGTAAATTTATAATTAGAAAAAATGGCAGTTTATAGACCTTCCCTCACATTCCAGTTGGGCATTCAGAGCTTCAGGAATTCTGTGGGTTTGGAAGGTCAAATATAATTGGAGGGTTGGTCCGTTGAAAGCTGACTGTACACGTTGAGGCATTGATGTAGGTTGTGTAACCGTCGGTCATGATGCCATAACCTTCGTGAATTCCACCAAACACGTGGAGCTTGGGTCGGACTCGCCTCTGCACTGTGTTTAAGAGCTCCACGCAGCCCACTCTCTGAAGCTCCTTTGGAACCCAGTCTCGAAAACCTAGAGGAGGTCCATGTGTCATGAGAATGTCGATGCCCTCGGGGATGAGGTTCCATTTGTCCAGCAGAGACTGACCTCTGGGTAGGTTAAAGCCCCATCCATTAAACCACGGGGTCCAAGGTGCACCGTATATCCTGAATCCCTTCACTGTTACCTCCGAGTCTTGTAAGTAAATACTGTTTGTCAGGAGGGACTGAACTTTGTCAAAGTCCTCTGGTTTCAATTTGGACACAGAGGGGAAACGGTAGTAGTCCTGTTTAACGAGGTCTGCCATGAATTCCTTATCAAATGTCAGTTCATGATTCCCAGCAATCACTATTTTATATTCATATGGCAGGTTTCCTAACCAGTCATTAAACTTCTTAACCTCTGAGGGCAGTCCCAGCTCGGTGAAATCGCCTGTGTGGAGAAGGATGTCCCCATAAGGCATCTGGATACCATCTGTTCTGGAGTGTGTGTCTGAGATGCAGACAAACCGCATGTGGCCCGCTGGTTTTGGAGTGTCATATGGGATGGGGTCGACCATATGTACATGTGGCGGCTGGAATCTGCTCTGGTTGATGTTGTAGTGCGTGAACGCCTGGGTGGGGTTAGAGCTGTATTCATCCACCGATATGGTAACTTTGCCTTGAGAAGGAATCCCATGTGCCATCCTTCCTCGCTATAGGCATGAGCAATTCACAACTTTCCGGAGCGAAGGATGGAAGCAGGCATGGTGCGCTTCAGCCAACCTCTGAACCCAAGGATCTACTCATCAATACTGCTGTGCGTTTCTTTCCCGGGCTGCGCTCCGGGTCCGGGGGATGCCTTCAGCGCCCGGCGAGCAGGCGATCCATCGCTGAGCGGCCAGAATTTTTATTTTTTATAAGATAAACTTAATTAGTTCCTTGAACACTTTTCCAAAACAGCTATTTTTTTTTACAGACTTTTCAGAATGAACTAGTTCTTGTCTCTCTTCAGTAACATTTCTCACAACCTTTGTAAGGCCTGATTACCAATACCCCAGAACACACTTTCATGTGCCCATCAAATATCCACAGAACAGTGTCACTTTTATCTCTAATGTGTGACTATAATTTTAAGGAGCACCTTGCCAGGTTATTGTCCTTTTAAGTAATTCTCTTGAGTTGGTTGATTTTCTGCAAATATGGAGGTTTTAGCTACCAAAGTCTTCACTGGGAAAAGAGACTCAGAAGAGCCAAGGCTGCATGTTTTGGATTTATTTTAGTATTTTATGTATTTTCACAGTGTATTGAGCAGCTTAAACACCATATACTCCATACCAGAGAAGTGACCAAGTCTGATAAACGAGTTAGAAAGCTCTGAGGGCCCCATGT
>NW_005872095.1:65554-69035 GCF_000147115.1 Myotis lucifugus
GGGTTTCCATGTTACAAGATCAGTATATTGTACTGTGCGCCTGCCACACAAGGGAATCACTTGATGACTGATAGAACAGTTTTTTTGGTGTCAAGTTAATACCTATTTTTTCTCATTTGTAGAGAGACTAAGTGGAAAAAGCCTCATTTCTTTTATCTTCTAGCCTGTGGGCCAAATCCACTGGCTGCCTATTTTTGTAAAACATGTTTTATTGGAACACAACTATAACTCTTTGTTTATGTATTGTCTATGATGCTTGAAAAGCAGAGTTGAATTGTGGAAACAGAGATTGTAGTCCAAAAACACCCCAACAAAAACATTTTTTACTATCTTGGATTTTACAGAAAAAAATTTGCTTACTCTTCTTTTAACCCATGGCTTTCACACTTTTTTGGATATGTTCTAAGGGAATTAAGATATTTTACATTCCTACAAACATATGTGAATACGCATAGACAGGAATATATCTGGGAAAATATTTTATGTGGTAATTTTTCTTAATATACTCCCGCCCCTATTGAATCCTATTCTCTTTCAGCTTTTAAAGTATGTTGTTTCTATCTTAACTGCCAAATGCTATCTTACCCTCATACTCAGGACTATGAAAGCACTATTTTATGCAAATATCAATGTCACTCATCTATTTAGAGCATTGAGTTTAGTTTAGCAATACATTTAATGTAAAATAGAAAATTTATTATCTTTGCTATTATGAGCAAGCAAAAGGAAAAAAACCCCACATGAAATGTCAGCCATCTGATATACTACCATAAAGGAAAGATTGGAAGAGACAACATGTAACCTGTGGGAACATCAGGATTCTATGAATTTAAGGACGTGAGATTGTTTACAGTGCTTCCTCAAGAACTTTTTTTTTTTTTGCGTCCGAGGTCTGTGGCTGTCCTTGAGGACAAGACAGTCACTAAGGGCCATGACATTTCTCTGCATTCAGGGAAGCTTGGGAAGGTGCACTGATCTACTAATCTTGGTGATAAAGGATTTGAGGTTCCAGAAAGGAGAGTCTTCCTCTTTCTTTTATTTTTGGACCCCAAGTTTATTTCAGTTCCTTCGCCTGATGAGAGGTACATTGTTGGAACAGTCAGTGCTTTCCCAGGTAGACCAGTTGTCGGCTCAGCCTCCTTCTCTGCCTCTGACTGTGGCACCACAGGCTGGTGTTGTGGAAAGGCCGGGCTGACCTCATAGCGTCACTCTTAAAAGGCAGGAATGGAACACTTTTGTTGAATACCTACCATGTGCCAGACACTGAGTGCTATTTACACACATTTTCTCGATTAATCCTTATTTCAAGCTCATGAGAGTTTTTTCAATATTCCTATTTATCATAAAAAATATCCACCAAACTCAAAACCCCTGAATACCAGAGAGATCCCCCAATGAGCAGCGATGGAGCCTAGATTGAAAATCAGCTGCTGTAAGCCCATTGATTATTTTTCATGTTACCATTTTGCTAGGAATGTATTCTTCTTTTCTTAGCTATTTATCATCAATCAATGTGTTAACAGACCTTTTTAAAATTTATTATTTGCATTGTTTCCTTATGATAGTTAGAACTAAAAAATTAGATTTTCTCATCTAATACTGTCTCTTAACTATTTTTTTTAAAAAAAACTACTTATAATTCACCCACACTTCATGAGTTATAGGTCCTAGGACTGACATTGAATTATCTTGAACAACTCTGGTCGTTTGTAAACTGTTAATTCTTTAAAAATAATGGTTTTAATGCATGCCAGGAACAGTTTTCAACACTTCATGTATACCCTATCCCAGGGGTGGGCAAACTTTTTGACTCGAGGGCCACAATGGGTTCTTAAACTGGACCGGAGGGCCGGAACAAAAGCATGGATGGAGTGTTTGTGTGAACTAATATAAATTCAAAGTAAACATCATTACATAAAAGGGTACGGTCTTTTTTTTTTAGTTTTATTCATTTCAAACAGGCCGGATCCGGCTCGTGGGCCGTAGTTTGCCCATGGCTGCATCCTTTAGTTATCTGCCAAACCCTATGATGTAGGCACTGTTATTGTCTTCGCTTTATAAGTGAGGAAACTGAGGCAGTGGAGGTGATTGACTACTAAGCAGAAGAGCCAGAATCAGGCCCAGGCCACCTGCGTCCACAGTCTACCTGCCAAACATCTACGCTCTCCTGCTTCTTCCTAATTCATTGGTTACTTACCCTTTCTAGTTCTGTCTTCAAAATCTATCAATTTATGTCCATTTCTATTTCTCAAGAAGGATAATAGGACCACTCAGAGAAACATGCAGAAGATGAACTGAATTTTAGTAGTTAAGTTTTGAAACAGAAACAAACATTTAAGGTATCTTTAGTGTTTTGCTTCTTCTACATCTGCATTATGTGAATGGTATATATCCTTTATAATAGGCCTTCAATAAGAATGCAAATTCAATTCAAATTTACTTAGTCTTGACTTTGAACTAATGGTAGAGCTGTTACCACCACACTGCATTGCCTGTGGTTGATGTTTGCCTCTTTCTGTGGGTCTCTGATTTTTCAGATCAAAAGGTGGAACAGAGTTGTGGTTGGAGGACAGACTCCTCAGGAGCAGTCTCTGTCACACCCCAACACACCAGTGATAGCGATATGACCCGGTCTCATATGAACTTCCAAGGTGTTTGGGTCTTAAAGTTGAAAAGGCTGAAAGGAAAGGAAAATGGCAGGATATTCTGCATGCAAACGGGATATGGAGGCTTCCCAAGGCGAATCAGCTGAGCTCTGTTTTAAGACATCTTCCGTCATGTATTCACAAAGATATCTTACACAACATGTGTTCAGTTCTTCTATCCCCTCTAACTCCTTTGACATAGTTGACGTTCACAATGTGCATCAGATCAGTTGTCTCTTCGTGTAGCGATTAGCCCTTGTCTTCAGAAAATGCAGCTCAAAGTTTTTTAGAGGCTTTCAATGGCATTAAGAACTTCGTTGCCGAAACCGGTTTGGCTCAGTGGATAGAGCGTCGGCCTGCGGACTGAAAAGTCCCAGGTTCAATTCCGGTTGGGGGCATGTACCTGGGTTGCGGGCACATCCCCAGTAGGAGATGTGCAGGATGCAGCTGATCGATGTTTCTAATTCTCTATCTCTCTCCCTTCCTCTCTGTAAAAAGTCAATAAAATATATTTAAAAAAAAAGAACTTCGTTTTCCGTATGTAAATTGCACAGAAAATGGTCTTTAATTTTTTTTTATCTAATGCTGGAAATAATTTCCTGTGTATTCTTCCCCATCATTCTGAGAATATGTGGAAAATGGTGCGTAATTTAACAGATGGGATAATTTAATGTTGGGTCTATTTCCTTATTGTGCTTTGAAGCCATTTCTGATATAGCCATTTCTGATTTTGAAGCGTGATGAAATTTTAATTAAAACAAAATAGTACTCTCATTTGACTTTTCTTTCCATTCTGAGTGTGTGCAAAGGGGAAGCAGCTTACAGTAGATACTGTT
>NW_005872095.1:200804-203280 GCF_000147115.1 Myotis lucifugus
TGTCTGTTCTTGTGCCAGTACCAGGCAGTTTTGAGAACAGTGGCTTTGCAAGACAGCTTGATATCTGGTATTGAGATCCCACCTACTTTGTTCTTTCTCAGGATCGCTGCAGCTATACGGGGTCGTTTTTTATTCCAGATGAATTTTTGGAGAGTTCGTTCTAGGTCTGTGAAATATGCCGTTGGTATTTTAATGGGAAGTGCGTTGAATTTATAGATTGCTTTGGGCAGTACGGACATTTTAATGATGTTGATTCTACCAATCCAAGAACATGGTATGTTCTTCCATCTCTTTATGTCTTCCTCTATCTCTTTTTTCAACGTCCTGTAGTTTTCTGAGTAGAGGTCTTTTACCTCTTTAGTTAAGTTTATTCCTAGGTAGCTTAATTTTTTTGGTGCGATGGTAAATGGGATTGCTTTTTTAGTCTCTCTTTCCGCAAGTTCACTATTGGTGTATAGAAATGCCATAGATTTTTTGGCATTAATTCTGTATCCTGCTACATTGCCGAATTCTTTTATTAAGTCTAATAGTTTTTTGATGGAGTCTTTAGGGTTTTTTAGGTATAATATCATGTCATCTGCAAATAAGGACAGTTTTACTTCTTCTTTTCCAATTTGGATGCCTTTTATTTCTTCTTCTTCTCTAATTGCAATGGCTAATACTTCCAATACTATGTCGAACAGGAGTGGTGAGAGTGGGCATCCCTGTCTTGTTCCTGTTCTTAGGGGAAATGGTGTTAGTTTATGTCCATTGAGTATGATGTTGGCTTTGGGTTTGTCATATATGGCTTTTATTATGTTGAGGTATGATCCTTCTATTCCCACCTTGCTGAGAGTTTTATCAAAAATGGGTGTTGAATTTGTCAAACGCTTTTTCTGCATCAATTGAAATGACTATGTGGTTTTTTTCCTTCAATTTGTTTATGTAATGTATCACGTTTATTGATTTGCGGATATTGAACCATCCTTGCATCCCTGGGATAAATCCTACTTGGTCATGGTGTATGATCTTTCTGATGTACTGCTGGATCCGATTTGCTAAGATTTTGTTGAGGATTTTGGCATCTATGTTCATGAGGGATATTGGCCTGTAATTTTCTTTCATTGTGTTGTCTTTACCTGGTTTTGGTATTAGGGTGATGCTGGTTTCATAGAATGAGCTTGGAAGTGTTCCTTCCTCTTGGATTTTTTGTAGTAGTCTGAGGAGGGTAGGTTTTAGTTCTTCTTTGAATGTTTGGTAAAACTCCCCTGTGAAGCCATCTGGTCCAGGGCTTTTGTTTGCTGGAAGCTTTTTGATGACTGCTTCAATTTCTTCCATAGTTATTGGCCTGTTGAGATTTTTAGATTCTTCCTGATTAAGTTTTGGAATGTTGTATTTTTCTAGAAATATGTCCATTTCTTCCAGGTTGTCTAGTTTGTTGGAGTAAAGTTGTTCATAGTATTTTTTAACAATCACTTGTATTTCTGTGGGGTCTGTTGTTATTTCGCCTCTATCATTTCTGATTTTATTTATTTGGGTCCTCTCTCTTTGCTTCTTGGTGAGCCTGGCTAGAGGTTTGTCAATCTTGTTTATCCTTTCAAAGAACCAGCTCTTGGTTTCATTGATTTTCTGTATTGTTTTTTTGGTCTCTATGTCTTTTATTTCTGCTCTAATCTTTATTATCTCCTTCCTTCTGCTCACCCTGGGATTTTCTTGTTGCTCTCTTTCTAATTCTTTGAGCTGTAGATTTAGATGATTTACTACCATTTTTTCTTGTTTGTTGAGGTAGGCCTGTAGAGCTATAAACTTCCCTCTCAGGACTGCTTTCATTGTGTCCCAAAGGTTTTGGATTGTTGTGTTTTCATTGTCATTAGTGTCCAGGATGATTTTAATTTCTTCTTTGATCTCATTGGTAACCCAATCAATATTTAATAACATGCTATTCAGCTTCCAAGTGTTTGAGTATTTTGGGTTTTTTTTATTGTAGTTTATTTCTAATATTATGCCTTCGTGGTCTGAGAAGATGCTTTTTATGATTTCAATCTTCTTGAATTTGGGGAGACTTTGTTTGTGACCCAATATGTGGTCTATTTTTGAATATGTCCCATGAGCACTTGAGAAGAACGTATATTTTGTGGCTTTGGGGTGAAGTGTTCTGAAGATGTCTATTAAGTCCATCTGATCTAGTGAGTCATTTAGGATTGCTGTTTCTTTGCTGAGTTTTTGTTTAGCGGATTTATCCAGTGATGTCAGTGGTGTATTAAAGTCCCCTACTATGATTGTATTGTTGTCGATCTCTCTCTTGATATCTTCCAGGAGTTTTCTTATGTATGTGGGTGCTCCTGCATTGGGTGCATATATGTTTATCAGGGTTATATCTTCTTGTTGTATTGATCCCTTTAGTATTATGAGTGCTTCCTTATTCTCTTGTTATGGCTTCACTTTGAGCTATATTTTGTCGATATAGTATTGCTACCCAGCTTTCTTTCCTTCCATT